>NC_139237.1:71085459-71365480 GCF_977018435.1 Lepisma saccharinum
CACTTTAAACTGTAGGTCCAGTCCTGATTAGCCAATTTGTGCATAAGATGGCCTTAAAACATACTTCAAGTCCACTGCACTAACGTAACTGACTGTCTCCTGCTTTCCCAACCCTCTTTTAGTTCTCCAGTATTGCTGTTCATTCTGCAGTCTAATGTGCTTATGAGAATGCTCTTTTGACAATACAGCTGGTTGAGCAGGCCTATTATAAATTATTTTCATGTTATGCACTCAGACATCAGAAATTATGAAAAGTGGCTTTTTCACTTTTTTTTTTACCAGATTGAGTTTAAGATGAAGAATATTAATGTTCTTGTATGGCAGAGTGGTTCATGTAGATTAAAATCCTGCGTAAGACAAGGTTGTATAATTGTGTTCATGAATTCACCATTCCAGTGGCGTACGCAAGGGGGGGTTACGGGGTTTAAACCCCCCCCCCCCCTTGAGCTTGTGAAATATTATGAAAAATGCTGTGGAAAAAAATTTAAATGGCCAATTTACCACAGTCAAAGATCTGGGACAATACTATTACTACAGCCACTACTACTACTACTACTACCACTAATAATAATAATAATAATTTGAATTATTATTTCCATGTAGCATGGAGAAAAGCACAACATTCCAAGCACACGCGTCTTTCAGAGTGATGCCTTGAAAATAAGCACAAGTTCTTGAAAGTGAAATATGAGGGTAACTATGATTTAAAAGAGAAATAAAATGTCTTGTATTTCAGTTGCAACAATGTTCAATACTCTGGCGTACGCAGTTTTTTTTTGGGGGGGGAGGGGCCGGAATAGTAAATGTGGATAACAGATTGCTTCGTTTTGGAGGGCAGGATGCATAATAAAATATTTCGTATTTTTGGAGCTTTTCAGTCTATTAAAATTGTATTCAAAGACAAAAATGGTAATCGGGACTCACTTTAAAAGAGGTTTCGTATTTACACATTTTGATTTTTTAAAGTTCTTAACGGATTTTTATTTGAAAATTCTGATTTTCTCATAATTTTGGTAGGGGCTGTAGCATCATCGGTAGAGGCATGCATATTTCGTTTTTGACAAAAAGAAAACGAAATTTGAAATAACACATTGCAATGTTAAATTTTAAGGTTTCTGAAAGGTGCGAGGTGCATTTTTCTACCCTGTCTTGTCACGAAATGATGCGAAATGAACTGCAAAATGCGAAATAGACTCTTAAACACGAAATTTACCGTTTATATACCGACGCGACACTTTTTGAAGTCTGAAGTATCCTGTGTGTTATGCAATTCACGGAAAATTGATTAATTTTGCTGTAAATATTTGAAAAGCAAAAATGGACTCCTCTATACAGGAATAAACTTAATATTCTGGTAATGATTTAATGTGCTATTAGAAGGGATATGTTTATTTTGTGTCATAGTGCAGTTTTTAAATCATTCACATTTTTAAAACCAAAATGTAATTTTATATACCGCTTTTTCCCCGCTATAACAGCGAAATTTCATTTTATTTACAGCTTTTGAACCCGAAATTGACTCTGTTTTTATACTGAAATTTTGCTTTTTTATTTACCAAAAGTATGTGCCTCTAACCATCGGCCATGCCTCTACGTACGCCAGTGTTCAACGAACATGTATTTTTTTTGTGTGAACAATGAGAATTAACTAAAGAAAGTTCTTGGTTCGTTGTTAGAGGCTAATGTATAGACAAAGGCTAGGCAGACAAGAATACAGTCACCAGTCTGCCTTCCCATTGTATTATTTACCGCAGCACGTTTGAATGTCTCTCTTTAAAATGTCTCACCTTGTTGACTAGACAATTATTCAAACGTCAATAAGCTTATTGGAAAATGTTTTGTTGGTAAGAACAGTGAGACAATCCAGATGTGAATTATCGGGGACATTTATGCGGGGAAGAAGCCGGAAAAATTCCAACCAATTTCGGGAATCGAATCTGGATCTCCCGCGTGATTGTCAGATGCTCTACCGACCAGACCACCGCAGCTTCTTGGATGAGTTCCATACTTTAATTATTTCAATTTATTTTAATATATTTTCTTGTTTTATGGATTTTCTTGACCCTTAAAATGTCTCACCTCGTTGACCAGACAAAAAAAAAAAAAAAAAAAATGCTCCCAGGATTTGATAAAAATTGAATGATTAGAAAGTAATTTCTTTCTATTGTTTTCATAAATGGTATATTTATGTAGATCTCTACATATTAGTAGTATTATTAGTAGTAATTCAGCTAATTAATTAATTATAAGTATTATTAATTAATTGTGATTATTATTATTATTTAATTAAAGTATAATAAATCAAAGGTAATGTGAATTTGGAGAAAATTTTAGAAATAACCCCCCCCTTGACGAAATCCTGCGTACGCTACTGCACCATTCATCCTCATCATCAAGGCTGTAAAGTGACAAAAATACAAAGTGGTATCATTGAGTAACTTTGCATACAAGGGCACAATCCCATTTTTTTAAAAATTGCATAGTGTGCAAACAGTGGCATACCCAGAAGTTTTGAAAGGAGGGTTACCTGTATTTTTATTAATAGTCAGCTCTCATTTCACCATCTTTTTCTGCGTTTCACATTCCTTGTTTTAGAATACTGAGCCAAAACGCAGGGGTTGCATCTCCTACCAACCCCCCTTGGGCATGCCACTGGGTGCAAAATAAAAGAAGAAGAATGAGAATGATGGTGAAGATTTGGCCCACTAATGCTATTTTAGACACAGATTTTACCGAAAATGGAAGTTTCCTTATTTTATACTATTTTGAGTAATTACATTCTACATATTCAAAATGTGAGTATTTCACTTTCTTCAAAATGGTGCGCTGCTCTTTTCCACTTTCAACCATGAAAAGTACATATCTAGGCAGTTCAGGTAAAATCACTTAAACTGAAGGAAATGCGATTTTAAAACTAACACTTTTTATGTTTATTCTTATAAAAGCATTTTTCTGTATCTGCTACACGGTGCACCCTTTCTTGTCTCCTATCTCCTGTACAGCAGCGGTCATCTGATGACCTTCTTCCTGATTCTCAAGCTGATTGCCTGCTGCTTCTGATCTCCTGTAGATTCTTCTTGATCTTCCTGCCTATCTTCATGTTGACTGATGGAGCAATAAAGTAAAAACTAACTTTGGGAGCTTTGAATGGAGTGACAAATAAGCGACACTGGCGCCTCCAGTTTAAAGGCACCAATGTGCATGCTCGACAAGCAGACCGAGGCGACAATGCACGCGGGATTGAAAACAACTGTACAGTCCGAGCAGTGGCGGATCCAGAAGTTGAGTTGGGAGGGACAAATTTCGATCAGGTACCTCACCTTACCGAGAGTCAATTCTAACACACACTTGCACTGTTTTATGTAAACAATATATAGTTCTATAAACAGGAAAAGAGCTGACTGCCATGTTTTAGAGATCAGCATATTGTTTTAGCAAAAAATGGTCCAAGCCAGGGCAGGAATTGCTATGGTAAACTGGATGATCAGACAAAAGAAAATTGAATACAGAAACAAACCCATTCTCTCAAGGGTTCTTGGGTTCGATCCCCTTTTGAGACATATTGCACAGTAATTTGGATCCAAAAGTAAACTACAGGTCCAGTTCTGATTAACCTATCATGAGCATAAAGGGAGATTAAACTTTAAAGAAATATTCTCGAGCCTGTTAATCTTTGCGATAGACGACGGAACATTCACTTTCTTCATAATGACTTGCACTGCTCTTTTCCACTTTCAACCATGAAAAGTACATATCTAGGCTGTTCAGGGAAAAGCACTGAAAGTGAAAGAAATGCAATTTTAAAACTGACACTTAACTAACTAACTAACTCCCTAGCCTTCTTAAACCCGAAGGTTCATGGCTGCAGCAACACAGGCCTTCCATCTTTCCCTATCTTGAGCAAGTTCTATATAGCCCTACTCTTTTCCATCCCTACCGATTTCCCTTAGGTCCATCTCAACGTTGTCCCTCCATCTTCGTCTTGGCCTTCCTACAGGTCTCTTACCATCAGGTTTCCCAACAAGAATCCTGTAAACTCCTCTTTCCTCTCCCATTCGTGCCACATGGCCTGCCCACCTAAGTCTTCTTGATTTAATTATTCTAATAATATCTGGACATGAATACATATTATGTAGTTCTAAATTATGTAACCTTCTCCACTCACCTGTCTCCTCATCCCTTTTAGGTCCAAAGATTTTCCTAAGGATCTTATTTTCAAATACTCTCAATTTATGTTCCTCTTTCAATGTAAGGGACCAAGTTTCACATCCATATAATACTACAGGCAAAATTACTGTTTTGTATATTTTAACTTTTAGTTTCTTAGATATTAAACGAGAAGACAAAAGTTTATGAAGAGAGAAGTAACATTAATTTCCTGAATTAAGCCTACTTTTTATTTCCTCTTTAATATAATTTTCATTTGTTAATATTACTCCTAAGTATTTGAATTTGGAAACTGGTTCAAACGAGTTGTTATCAATAATTAGATTTTGATTATTACCTAACACTTGGTTTCGGCCTGTAAGCATATATTTAGTTTTCTCTTTGTTAACTTCCAAACCTATCTCTTTAGCAGTTTTGAAAAATATTTTAGCATTATTCTTAATTGTATTCACATCATCCCCCAGTAAGTCTACATCATCTGCATATGCTAACAACTGAGTCATACCATTTAATTTTAGTCCTTCTTTAGTTTCTGTTACCTTCCTTACAGCATATTCTAAGGCAAAATTAAAGAGCAATGGAGATAATGCATCTCCTTGTTTTAACCCATCATGAATTGTAAATTTGTCAGACATATTAATACCCACATGAATTTTACTTTCTGTTTCACTGGTGCATACTTTTATCATACTAACAAGCTTCTTAGGTATTCCAAACTCTACTAATATATTATATAATTTATCTCTTTTGACCGAATCATATGCTTTTCTGAAATCAATGAATAGCTGATGGACATTTTGATTATATTCCCACTTTTTTTCAAGTGTCTGTCTGATGTGAAAAATTTGATCTGTAGTTGATCTGTTACATTTAAATCCACATTGATAATCACCTATAATTTCATTAGCATATGGGGTTAGTCTTGTTAAAAGAATGTTAGATAATATTTTATGTGTTGTTGAGAGTAGAGAAATTCCACGGTAATTATTGCAGTTCATTTTATCACCTTTTTTAAACACAGGAACAATTATGGATTCTTTCCACTGTTGAGGGATTTCTTCTTTATTCCATATTAAACAAATTAATTTATGAATTTGACATATTAATGAATTTCCACCATATTTAATTAACTCAGCTGGTATTAAATCAATGCCAGGTGCTTTGTTATTCTTTAGCCTTTTAATAGCATCTTTAACTTCAGTCAAGTTAGGTTCTGGAACTAAAGGTTCTGCTGTGTGGACTTCATTTACTTCTGATTTATCTCCTACATGGACATTTAAAAGGTCATTAAAGTAGTTCTTCCATCTATTTAGAATATCGCTTGGGTCAGCTAGAAAATCACCGTCTTTATCTTTTATCAAGTTTACTTTAGGTTGCCACCCCTTTCTAAACTCATTTACACCTTTATGTAAATCTCTGATATTTTTATTTTTGCTGTTTGTTTCAATTTCGTTAATTTTGCTTTTCAAGTAATCTCTTTTTTTACTTCTAAACGTGCGGTTAACTTCTCGCTTTATTCTAATTGTTTAGATTTGTATCATCAGAGTTATTTAACCACTACTGTAAGTCTACCCTGATTTCTTATTTCTACTAGATTATGACATTCATTATCAAGCCACGGCTTACTTTTTCTCGGTTTATGGTATCCTATACTTTCTATAGCTGCTGATTCTATTGCATTACGTATGTGCTCCCAATTCTTATTTACGTCTGTTTCATTTATATTTTCATCATCATTTAAATCCTGCAAAACATCAAATCTATTTGACAGTTTAATTTGGTAATCTTTCTTAATTCTTTCATCAGTAAACTTTCCTGTATCAAAATTTATAACTTTTAAATTTTGTTGCATATGATTTATCACTGAGAGTCTTTCTCTTAATTTAGCAATTACTAAATAATGGTCACTGGCACAGTCAGCACATCTATGTGTACGAACGTCAATTATACTAGTATGTCTTCTCTTATCAATGAGAATATGATCTATCTGATTATGAATTTTACCATCTGGAGAAGACCAGGTATATTTATGTATATTTTTATGTTTAAAAGTGGTACTTTTCACAATTAAATTCTTTGAGGTTGCAAAAGTAATCAATCTTATACCATTATCATTACTTAATTCATGAAGACTTTCTTTACCAATCGTGGGTTTAAATATCTCTTCTTTGCCAATCTGTGCATTACAGTCACCTAACAGAATTTTCATATCATACTGAGAAAATTTATCAAAGACCTGTTCTAACTCTGTATAAAAATCATCTTTAGTATTATCATCTTTATCTTCCGTTGGTGCATGTATGTTTATTAAAATAATTTTACACCACCTACCCTGTAAAACTTCATATGATATCCTATCATTAATAAATTCTACTGTTTTAAGAGCCGAGATAATTCTATTATTTATGAAAAAGCCTGTTCCAAAATTATGATTTTCAGTACCACCATAGAAAAAAGTATAATTTTGAGTTTTACAAACTGGTACTTTTTATGTTTATTCTTATAAAAGCAAATATTACAGACATGATGTACATGTTAGACCATCAATGTTTAGAATTTTTACACATGCCAAATATAAAATTACACTTAACAATATTTCCTTTATTGATTCAGAGAGACTTCAAAGAAAGCAACAGAAAATTGCAGTTTGTGACTCATGCACCTTTTCCCAAACACCCTAACCCTGAGGGTTCGATGTGCTGACCCCACATCACCCCATTACCGGTTGAAGATCTCCATACCTCTCGGTAGGATTGTGGGAGGGAGATAGGCCAAGGCCCTCCCCAGGCTGTCGGGCCACGGATTATTATTAAGTGGTTGTACTGGCAAGATTGCTTAAAAAATTACACTCATTCTCAATACTTTGGAACAACAGATTGAGTATGTGATGACAAAACATAAACAGCCAAGTTTGACTATATAAATACTACTATAAAACAGTATTCAACTACATTTATCATGTTGGCTTAAAAATCATTGAGTCTTGCTAACAAAGCAGATGAATACTGGTAGACGATTCCTGTGCGTACATGAAGTATACATAGTGCTTTGCCCAGCAACACTTCGAATCTCATTGAAGAGCACTGCAAAGAGCTTGGTCAAGTTCATATGGAGCATATTGTCAGTGGATTTCTACCAGTGGTTCTGAAGATAGTGCTAGTGCATATTCAATAAATATTTTGTACGTCAGTTGATATTAATTGAAATTAGTGTACAAGAAAGCAACACTGATTTGATAAATAACTCAAGATAGTACCCAGGATTTTCGAAAGTGTCAGTAGTCATCTTTTTCTGCCATTGTTTTTTTTTTTATACTAGGCCAAAGGGGAGGGTGGTTTCGACTCCCACCAACTACCTTCGGGGATGCCACTGGTAATGCTACATGTACACACAACATACAAGTCAGATATCACTACATATTTTTGATGTTTGAAATACTTTTGTAACAATGGTTGTCAGTGAGCCACATGTATGGTTAAAACTTCCATAAAAATCAATAGGATATAAATTTTATAGCTTTAGGCACAGTGACATGCCCAAGGGGGTTTTCTGGGGATCATGACCTGCCCTCCCCTTTGACCCAGTATTCCTTAAAAAAAAAAAGGAATGTCAAAGGTAGGGAAAGATGGCAAAATGAGGGTTGACTAAAATTTAAAAGTATACATAACCCATATTTTTTTCAGAAATTCTGGGCATGCTACTGTTTAGGCATCAGTGTATTTTTTTATATGGTCAAAAATTATGTGGTAGGTTCCGTTGAAATTACATTCAGCTCTGCACAAATGATTAGTGTGGCTAAAAAAAATATTTTTTTATGTATTCACTAATATATACAGTGCTCGAAGTGGAAGTAGTGGTTGATTTCGATTGGGTTTATTTTACTGCCTGTTTTGGCTAACTGCGAAGATGAGGATGAGTGATGATATGATGGAATTGATGAAGGGATACTCACAAAGAATGTGCATGCCAAGGCTGGAATTTGAACCTGGGATCCCTGGCATCATAGTTCTAGATGGTGGAATGCTTAGAGTTTGAGGATAGGCAGAGGGGATGGTTGTATGATTCAATATGGAGACAATGAAGTAAGTGAGATGATTATGCAAATTATCCTATTTGGTGATGCTTCACGACTGCATGCATCCCCACTTCAGACACTGATTGATTGATTGATTGATTTATTAGCATCCATTCAACTTTACAAAAGTTTGGAATTGTCACATTGTACATGTACATTTAGAATACATTTATAAAATTATAGGCATAATATAATATAAAATACAATAGATAGCATGAGATACAAGATATCGTATAAAGAGAATAAATGCATGCTCAATGTTATTTTCTTGAGACATATTGCCTAAAAATATGTTTTCTATATTCAATGTTTGCTTAATTTGCTATGACATTATGTACACACATGTATATATATATACATACACACAAACATAAATTGAGCATTAAATAGTCACCTATACTTACATCTAGATAAATTAAATCGAACAGCAAAGGAAAAAAAAAAAAAAATGATGATAGGGCAGTCCTACTTTGTTATATTATTGTTGCTATTCCTGTCACTTACGATATCAATGTACTCTTGCACTGTGTAAAAACAATGTTCCTTTAGGAATCTTTTTAGATGTAACTTGTATACTGGCAATGACTTTATATTTTTGAATGCATTTGGTAGCATGTTAAATAAGCGTATACCATTATATGTTACCCCTTTTTGGTAGAATGTGGTATTGTGTAATTCCATATGTAAGTCATTCTTTCCCCTGGTGTTGTAGGTGTGGTAGTCCTTATTTGCTGTGTGTGTATTTTGACAAATTTTCATGCTTGTTAGGATTTCATATAGGTATATGCATGGAACTGGCAATATCTGTAATTCTTGAAATAATGGTTTGCATGGTGCATCTGTTGGAGCATTTGCCAGAATTCTAACAGCTCTCTTTTGTAGTCTGAATAATGTAATGCTTTTGTTCATGTTCCCCCAGAAAATGATGCCGTACCGTAATACAGAGTGAATGATGCCATAGTATAGTGTTTTTGCTGCTTCTAGATTTACTACATTTCTTACTGTTCTTATTGCATAACAAAACCCACTAACCTTGTTTGCTGTAGCTTCAATGTGTAGATCCCACTTTAAATTTTCAGACAGTTGTACACCAAGAAATTTTATGTTAGATACATATTCTATGTCCTGATCTTGAAAGTTAATTTCTGGAGTTTCACTGCTACAGCTGTTGATTTGAAATCTAATTGCATTTGTTTTTTTAGTGTTTACCACAAGACCATTTTTTTCTATCCACTCCGAGATGTGCGTGATTGTATTCTTTACGTTGTGTTTTAACCGTTCTGTGTTTGTTCCTGCTATAAGAACAGTTGTATCATCAGCAAAGAGAGTTGTGTTTGCATCTTTACAGTTTTGTGGAAGGTCATTGATGTAAATTAAAAAAAGTAAGGGTCCTAAAATGGATCCTTGGGGTACACCGTATGTAATACGTTGTTTCTTTGATCGATAATTTTCCTTGTTATTATCCTCATCGATGTGAGTTATTTCTACTATCTGATTCCTGTCTGTTAAATATGATTTAAACCATTCTTTTGCTACTCCCCTGATCCCATACTGGTCCATTTTTTTTACCAAGAGTTTGTGGTTGACAGTGTCAAATGCTTTTGTTAGATCAAGAAAGAGCCCTACACAGTGTTCTTTTTTATCCAAAATTTCTCTAATTGCTTCTGTGAATGTGTGTATAGCAGATTGTGTAGATTTTCCTTTGCAAAACCCATGTTGTTGTTCAGAAATGATGGAAAATTTGTTAAAAAATGTTATTAATCTATTGTACATAACCCTTTCAAGTATTTTTGAGATGACTGGGAGAAGAGAGATTGGTCTGTAATTACTCATTTCATTTTTTGACCCTTTCTTGTGCAGAGGTTTTATTATGGCAGTCTTTAGCTGTTCTGGATATTTACCGGTAAGGAGACTTAGATTAACTACATGACGTATTGGGCCACATAGGTGTGCGGCACATTTTTTTATTACAATGTCAGGTATCTCATCTATGCCGGCAGAATAATTGTTTTTCAAGCGACTTATTAAGCTAAATATTTCCTTCTCGTCTGCTGGGAGTAAGTATATACTAGAATCTACTTTAGTTATATTACTAGTTTTATGATTTTGTTTTTGGATGTTTTTTGTTATTTTTTCTACTATCCCAGTAAAGTATTTATTGAAAGTTGATGCTACATCTTGGGGATTGACCACGCTTTTGCCTTCGTGTTTTAGTGATATGTTATCTTTGTATTTTTCTTTCCCTACCATACCTAATTCGGTTTTTGCAATATGCCACAAGGTTTTTTGTTTGTTTTTTGAGTCTAGGATCATATTGCTATTATAGTCTTTTTTTGCTTCCTTAACTGATTTTTCAAACTCCTTTCTTTTTTCCTTTAGATATGAATTGAATGTTTTACTTTTGAATTTGTGTCTGCATTTATTCATTATGATGAAATCTTTCCAGTTTTCTTTGATGTCGGGTGTTATCCAATTTGATTTTGTTTTAATGTATATTTTTTTTGTTATTTTGGGAAATGCTAAATTAAATGAGTATGAAATGGCAGACTGCAATGTCTCGTATGCTTCATTCACATCAGTTTGGTCGTATAGTCCATCCCACGATTCTCTACTTATTAAGTAGTTAAAATAACTAAAATTAGCTTCATTAAATTCTCTTTTTGTGGTATTTATGTGTCTATAAGGTGTGTGTGTTTGGTTTGTGTTTTGTGCTGCAGTAAGTTTTATGCATTGTGCCTCATGGCCTGAATATATATACATACTAATGCTGGCCAGAATGTTTGTTAATCTGCCATTAAGACATAACAAATCCGAATATTGACAAGTTGAATGTATTGCATATTCTGATCGGAACAAATTCGTACCACGAAGGATGGGAACTAGTAGAGGAACAGTAGACAGGTAAGAACAAAATATTACATGCATGAACTGTAACTTTGTTAGACACATTTTTCTCACATTCATGCAAAAGATTGTGTACTCTCTGATTGTACTCCTTTTTTAACATAAAATGTTTTGACAACATCCATAATTGACTGAAGAAGGCACTTGGGAATGTTGTCGAAACTTTTTACAAGTTGAAGTAGTACAGTCACAGTAGGTGCACCATCGTTGTACAATGGAATGATATTTTATTGATCAGTCCATCTCTAAAATATACTGTATTTGCTGGCTAAGATGCACCCCTTTTTTTATACATATTTTTTAGGAAAATGCTTTATTACCGAATTATAATTCATTTACAATATTTCATACAAGGTCTACTTTCAACAAATAACTGACCTAATCAGATCAAATGACTGACAGTGCATGCACATCCATGCATAAGAACTCTACATGACCAGAATGCTCTCACACACTGCAGGAAAGAAATCATCTTACTCAGAACAGGAAATTGCCTGAAATGAAGGCAATCAAAAACTGAGGACTTTGTATAAAACACACCCTGTTTTTCAGACCTATTTTTAAAGAAAGAAAGTACATCTTATACACCGGCAAATACAGTAGATCTTTCCTCTACAATGTCACGTGTTTCTAATTGCAAAAGAGAACCACTGGCACATCTCAGTTTGTTTTGCCTTATCAAACCAATTCTTTGGCAATTTTGAATATGAACTTCTTTACATTCATCTGTTTTGTGTACTCAAAAATTGACTTTGAGAAATCCCTGTTGGATCCAATCCTTGTGAAAGGCCTCAGCAGATCTAGAAAATGCCAGACTGGCAATTCCTGGAAAGGGAAAGTGTACCTCCTTCCTATATGATTAATTTTGTGCTTTGGTAAAACTGCCGTAAACTTGTGAGCAAATCAGAAGTAGTCTGTAATTGTGAAATCAAACATATAACAGTTGTTCTATTTGTGAGGTATACAGAAGGTTGTTCGCTTTATATCCGACCATTTTTGACGGGTACTCACCTTAAGAGATACTGTACCGCCACCACCGATCATGTTCTATTGGACCCCTAGCATTGTGAACTATCGCCCGGCATCGCAGTTTCCATTGCAGCAAGCTCCGGCGCAGGACAGGCATGGGAATTCTGTCCCATTCCTCCCTGCAAGCTTTCCATAGACCATCCAGGGTGCGCGGGCGGCGATGTTGAAGACGTCGTTTCAACAGTCCAAATGCGCAAAAATCCATTGGACTGGCATCTGGGCTTTTGACAGGAATGTCTTCAAACGGAATGACACGGAATGCCATTTCCTGATAGATACGTAGTGATGTTCTGGCGGTATGACTCTAAACCTTGTCCATATGGATCATCACCTGGTTCTCGTCCATTCCATACAATTGTGGGATGTCTCTCCGATAGATAGGTGTCAGAATGGAGTCTTGGAAGAATCTGGCATTCACCTTCATGTTTTTGTCCACCTTGCGTATCATCACCCTCATATCTGAATCCCGTTTAAACCATAATGCCACGAGGGAAAGTTTCCCTGCACTGACGAACAAAGTTGCTGCACCCCTTGCCGTCAATGTCACAGTATGTGATTGCCCGAATGTGATCACCAGCATTGAGATGGACATATGATTCATCCATTGTGACAACTTTCTTCCATTTTGAACCCGCCAGGTACTTTTCATACAGTTTCACAATGTGTACGTATGAAAACTTAGCATGGAAAAGGGCCATTACGTAACCCTCCCAATACTAGTTGATTTTCTGCGCCATTTGATAACATTCACTACCAACAGTCACGCACCTACAAGGTCAGACACAACACTGCTTCCGCCAGCAGACCCATAGTTCCAGCATGATATGCCAGGTGGCAGCACCGAATCGAAAATGGTCGGATATAAAGCGAACAACCTTCTGTAGCATCTGAGAAATTTTGCTGGAAATTATTCTGTCAGTACTTACGTTAATCTTCCCAGGTTTAAATCCAGCCTGAACATGGATGTTCTTTGCGAGTGTCCCATCCTTAATTTCATCTTATCATCTTCATCACTGCCGTTAGCCTAAAGTAGCAGAAAAGCAATGTAAAATAACCCAATTCAATCAGACACATGTTAATCTTTTTTGTGGTTTTGGAGGCAGGTGCAATGTCCTTTTTCATCCTTCTTTATCTTGTTATTCTGTTTTCTGGTAGATGAGGTTAATTGGAGCTCTAATTTACATTTAGGAATTGCAGTTTCATCCATTCTTTCTGAATTACAGCTTTTTTAACCTCTCAGATTTCATAGACTTTGATATGCCCTCATCCTTTATTATTTCTAACGTCTCATTATAACATAGTGTTTGCATTGCATTTTCTATGATTTGTTCACATGTTTACCTTAATATTTTTCTTTCGGTCCTTCCAAGTGCTTTTTCCCATTTCTGGCTGTGTTCATGTCTGCTCCATGCATAATGGGAGTGCCTGCCTCCATGGCAGAGTGGTTAGCACTTCGTGCTACGATTCCAGGGGTCTCTGGTATTTGTGAGTGCCCATTCATTAGTTTCATCATATCGCCACTCATCCCCATCTTCCAATTAGCCACAAGTGGCAGAAAAGCGAAGCAAAATAAGCCAAATCAATCGTATGTAATTCCTATTAAACTATATTATGTATATAAAAATGGCTGTATATGTGTATGTTTGTTCTGGCATAACTCTCGAATGCCTGTAGCGATTTCAACCAAACTTGGTATGCGTATCACTTGCAACCTGGAAAGAAATGCTGTGGGGGTGAGACACCTCTGGCACCCCTAGGGGTGGGTGTAGGAGAGGGTGACATGTAAAACTACCGATATTAGTGTGGACTCCATAGTTTTCAGGCTCACCAAGATGAATAGTGACACTCCCAATGCCGTTCCAACTTCAAGTTCATTTTACACTTTAGTTAGAATTCATTATTTTCCTGTTTAATAGAAGATTGGGATAAATATATACCTGGCAACGCCGTACAATCATCTAGTTTATTATATAAATCATGTTAGTAATACACAAATATAAAAAAAGAAATACAAGATAATATTAAAGTATTCAGGGCAGAACAGGGCCTCACACTATTGAAGTATGTCTAGGGAACATATCTGAATAAAAAAAAGAAAAGTAAAGTGCTCCCCTGTGCTTTGCACCATGCCATGAAGGTGTATAGGGGGTGTGGAGTTGGAGCCCCACACTTTCTTGGTCACAGCTGAAGGTTGGGTTGATGTGATCCGCACCTTGCCCCAGGCCACCTTTATCCCCCAAAGTTTCCTCCAGGTACCCACTTTATTCGATGCTGGGTGGGTGCCAGAGTTGCTTGAACAGGTGGAAAAAATCCCGGTTCTTGCCTGCTGGGGATCGAACCCGGGTCTCTCGCATGGCAGTCAGATGCCATAACGACTTAGCTGGCATGGTTCTTTTACATATCTGAATCAGGATTCTAAAAGTCTAAAGTCAGAAAGTAAGTTATGAGTTTCTAAAATGTCAGAAAGGTCCTCAAATTCTATTCAGCAATGCATGAATTAATGAATGGATTCATTTTAGGGTTTCATCTTGTTGGCTTCTCTGCCACGGAATGATGTACTAATGCCATGTTTGTTTTTATGTTATTTAGCATCACTTTTCTGACAGTTTTGGCTAGTAGCGACTTGTTTGTGGTTACCGACAAATAGCAATTCCCAACGACAGTCCTAAAAATATTATATATCAGGATTTTTTATGTTCTACTAATTATAAATATACTTAAATTAGCATAGTATTTACTTGCTGTTTGTATTCTTTATCTAGTAACAGTACTAATTTGACCTTTAATAATATTTTCAGAAATATTTAAAAATTCTTATTCCCTCCAATTATTATTTTACCATCTTTTAAATTCTCAAGCAGCTGTCTCTTTTCAGAGACTAATATATCATGAATAAATGCATTCAGTTTTCTGTTCGATTATTGTCAGTTGTTCTTTTTTTCCCTAATTTTAATTTTTATTATTTTTTTCATTGGTCTTCTTAGAACAGCTTTATTACTGGCATATGTATTACTGTGATGCCTTTTATTGAATCTTTGTTCAAAATGTTTTATTGCATATTGTATAGATAGGGTAAATAGTACAGTTCAATGTCTGTCACCTTATTTTACTTCTCTATATTAATGTGTGTGGAAAACAACCACTGTACAATGGTCAAAGGAATGAAATAAATCATATCATATCAATATCACTTTATTTTGATATTTGTCATTACAATTAATTTTTCATTTTTCACTCAAAATAAAATTTGTGATGCCATATTCAGTAATATGATGCTAATTCAGCATTTCGCACACAGTCATTTCATATTGTCAGTACATGAGGGCAACATGACACTCAGATTTTTGAAAATGCACTAAAACCTCATTAATCCAAACTAATGGGGGGGGGATAAATTGACTGGTTTAACGAAATTCTGGATTAACTAAAATAACCTAAAAGAACAGTAGAAAGTGCATTAAACTCCGCTTATAGCAACAAAACACATTTATTATGGTGTATTTAAAGGGCATAGGCCTAAATACACCATATAGTACAGTAAAATGTAAGGCTTAAAGCAAGGGGAGTCCGTTACGGAGCAATATGATGAATGCGATTGTTGACTTCTAGCCACATTTGAAACCTTGCATTCTGCTTTTTTTGAGGGGGGGCTTTTGCCTGTCCGGCTTATCGGAGTCTGGTTTAACGAGGTTTTACTGTATTTTATTAATTTTTAGCCCCCATGTCATAATTACTTGTATATTTATTAATATTCAGCAGCATTTGTGCGATTATTGTTTTGTTGCACTTCATTTACATAATCTGTCTATATTCACCTTTGCAAACAGTAACATACAAAATACTCGACATCCTCTAGGTCTGAAAACATAATCACCAATGCATGCTGCTTGAATAGAAACAATAACATACGATTGATGCAGTTTAGTTTGCTTTTCTACTTTTGGCTAATTGCAAAGATGATGATGAGTGATATGATGAAATTGATGAGGTGACACTCACGTAGAATGCTCAGGTCAGGATTCGAACCTGGGACCCTTTGGGGGGGGGGGGGGTCATAGTGTGGCATGCTAACCATTTCACTTGAATAGTACCAAAGCTCATGGCAACAAGTTACAGGCGGAGTATTGTGTGAGAATTCCTGACTGTTGTTGTCTTCCTCATGGTACTGAAGTATTTTGTGAAAAAAAAAATTGCTCAACCTTGGTCTTTGGAATTCTGTGCCAATGCTCTACCACTGAGCCACTCCACAATTTAGCAGAGGTTAACTTGGAAGTTTTATTCTTAGTCAGGCCACTATTTTCATATAACTATTTAGTAAATTAGATTATTTTAACTATATTGTCTACTCCACATGCTTTATGGATTTTCATTCAGTTTCTCTTTTGTACAATGTTTTACCACTTTGTTGTTTTATGAACCATCATATTAGATACTAAACTAGTTTGTGTTGTGCATGTACTTTGTTAATTGCAATCTCGAGAGCAGTGTTCAAAGTGGGGGGATGTTTAACATAATTCTTCCTAGCTGGGAGATACCATTCCCCTCCACTTCTAGCACTGCTCCAGAGAACTATTTTAAAGTTGTAGCTAATTGCATGTATCTAGTTTCAGGTGGAAATTCCAGTGGAAGATGGCCTGGTTATAGAAGCTGCTGCTACTGATGGAAATTGGAAGAATCTGTTTTCAAGTGGAAATGAAAGTCAAAATTGTGAGATTAGTATTTTACTTTCTTCAGTCAGGTGTTGACAGGAATCTACACACACTTTAGTTAGTGTCCGACATTAATGGAATTTTAATACTGTAACTTTGTAATGAAATAGATAAATTTTGGTCTATTTTTGCCTTAAAAAATCACCCTAAGTCCAATTTAATAAAATTTTGAACCTTCCTCCACCTTAACACTTTTTGCTAAATATTAACACACTCAGGTAGAGACAAAGAGTTATTTATTTCCTATCATATACATACAATACTTGCAAGAACCATAGCTACAAAAAAAAAAAAAAACAAGTTATAGGTTTGAAGTGACTAAGAATCCACACAATTCGCAACAGTGTGCATTCAATCTGTGCCCACTTGAGAGCTCTGCAAATAATTTACCAGAGTTTAAAAATGAGCACAGATTGAATGCAAATTGTTGCCAATCACATGGATTCTAGTAGTCACCTTAATACTATAACTTGATTGTTTCATAGCTATAGTTCTTACAAGTGCAAGTATACAAACCAAACATTACATTCAATAATCAATCATTGCACGACAGGATAAAAATGCAATTTTACACTGTGTAAAGTTAATTTCCAACTGTTCAAAATTTAACGTAAGTTGCTGTCTTTAACAATGTTCACTTCACATTTGCTGTGGTTTTGTTCATTCTTGTCATCACTGGAGGATGTTGGTCTCTTCAGTCCTAGTTCATTTGCATCTGCATACATCCCTGCAGCAAGACCTTTCTCCCAAGGTTCCTCTCCACCCATCACCATCAAACTCATCCTTGATGTCTGCCATGAAAAGAAAAGAAGGGATGTAAGTAAAAATGCTTGTGTATGTAATGTATGGTAGGATGCACAAGTATTACTCAGCAAATTGTCCATTACTATTTTCCTTAAAAATGCATAAAATGCAAGTGAAAAAATTAAAGAATGGATTTTTGCGTATTACCGCTAAAGCGGGCGGTTGTCATCATTTTGTTTAGATTTGTGCTCATTACATAAGACAAAGGAAAGGATAACAATTGTGGAAAATTTGCTTTGAAATACTTATGCATCCCACTTTACACACATGCTTCTCCAATTTTTACTTGTAATAGTTTCCCCAATTTAAAGAAAACTCATTGACCAAATTTAATATTTCAACGATAACACCAATTGAAGTTAATGGGTGGGGCCAGGCAGTTCAGCTCTACCACCAAAATATCTTGGAAGTAATAGTACTAATACATAGCATGAAAAATTAGCTTTCATTCTCAATTTCTTTCCTACTTACAAGAGCACAAGTTTTACAGAAAGCGCAATCTCCAAAGGAAAACTTCCCAAATTATACTCGTCAAAACATCTTGAAGTGCTCCATGGGGCGGATTGGGAAGAGAAACAAATTATTAATTTGGTTCACGTTACTCCTCTTTTCTTCCACATCTGACTGCAGATTGATTGAATTGTGCTTTTAAGTCCACTTTATGCACAGAAAGGCTTATCAGGACTGGACCTACAGTTTAAAGTGGGATCCGAAGCAATATGTGCCTCCACCAGATATCGAACCCGGGACCCCTTGATTACAAGGCGACGACGCTACTGTTGCAGAGATGAGAATGAGTGATGATGAAGGGACATGAAAAACACCCATGCCGGGATTCTAACCTGGGACCCCTGGCATCATAGCATGCTGTGCTAACAACTCTGCCACAGAGGTTGGCAAGAGAAATGTGACAAGATCTAAAAAAAAAAAAAGGTGAATTTCTGCAGCCATGAACTGAGTATAGGTTAGTAGAGAAAAATAACATTTTCATTCAAATACATACAAAAACCTTCCATTGTCAATATTATTTCGTTTATTACTTATGAAGGTGCGCAGACCCAGATTTGGGGATGATACAGCCCCAGGCTTACACACTCAAAAATGCTTCTAACAGGGGATAATTGCTTTAAAGAGGCACAAAGGTTTTTTTTAATTTTTTTTAATTTGTAAATGTAGAAAAATATTACTAACCATCTGGCATAACTTGGCCATGTATTTGAAGGGGCTTTACATATATAACGATGTCGCCAAAAACGAGGCAAAAAATGTGATACCAGTACTAAAAAAGTGCCTCGAAAGTGTACAAAACACAAACGTCATTGTTACAGGAATCCCACATAGGTATGATCTCATTCCAACCTCTTGTGTAAACATGGAAATTGAAAGGGTTAACTCAAAAATCTCGAAAGTGTGCAAATTCTTCCCCACAGTAAAAATGTTGAGTGTCAACGACATTGGTAGAGATGGGCATACTACGCATGGTCAGCATCTGAACAGAAGAGGCAAAGACGTTCTGTGTAATAAACTCTGCTTACTGCTGAACAATTCATCTCCACAAAACAGCGATGTTACCATAGTCCTCCCTACACCTCAATCTATTGGAAAGGAGAAGGAAACAATCCTAGTGCAAGTGCTGAATAGTGAAAATCATCTCCAGACGATAACTGAAAAAGATGCAGTTGAAAGGGAAAAGGTAACAAACAACACTACCAAAAAGGTGAGTAAAGAATCTTTGTGTAATGTGCTCCACCGTGAAGATGAAGTGAGTGACAAACTACCGGAAAAAAATGAAACATCTGAAATTGCGAATACAAGTGACGGAGCTCTAAGACTGTCAAGAAGGGAAAAACGTGTACCACAAAAATTTCATGAGGATTTTTTATTGTAGAACCTAGTGACAAGAGTGATGATAAAAAAACAAAAGAAGGGAAAGGTACTCATGATAAAAAAGTAAATGCAAAAGAAAACACATTAAATATATTTCATCAAAACATACAAGGCTTTACCACAGCAAAAAAGCTTAATTTAGAAATATTTATGCAAAATGAATTATGTAACATTGATGTAATTTGTCTGACAGAACACTGGCTGCGAAAAGATGATCTTAACTACATAAACTTTCCAAATTTTACCCTAGCAACCAGTTTCTCCAGAGAAAATAAAATCAGGGGTGGGTCATGCATATTCATAAAAAATAACATTAAGGCAAAAGGGAGCAAACAATTCAACTACCTGAATGAGGAAAAAGAATTTGAAAGTTCCATAGTTGAATTTCCACCACTTAGGCTAGTATTAATTTGTGTATACAGAACACCCGACAGTAATATCAACAACTTTACTAGGAAACTAGATGTAATATTAGATGCTTATTCCAAAAGAAAAATCAAATCCATACTAATAGGAGATTTTAACATTGATTTCCTGAGTCAAAAAATAGAACATGAGGTAGAAATATTCATGAAAGCTCACAATCTGACAGCAGTTGTGAGAGTACCCACACGAATCACATCAACTTCAAAAACAGCAATTGATCAGGTTTTCTTAAACACCAACTTATTTGTATACAGTGTCAATACAATTAGTACTGGCTTTTCAGACCATGAGGCACAATGCATAAAACTTACTGCAGCACAAAACACAAACCAAACACACACACCTTATAGACACATAAATACCACAAAAAGAGAATTTAATGAAGCTAATTTTAGTTATTTTAACTACTTAATAAGTAGAGAATCGTGGGATGGACTATACGACCAAACTGATGTGAATGAAGCATACGAGACATTGCAGTCTGCCATTTCATACTCATTTAATTTAGCATTTCCCAAAATAACAAAAAAAATATACATTAAAACAAAATCAAATTGGATAACACCCGACATCAAAGAAAACTGGAAATATTTCATCATAATGAATAAATGCAGACACAAATTCAAAAGTAAAACATTCAATTTATATCTAAAGGAAAAAAGAAAGGAGTTTGAAAAATCAGTTAAGGAAGCAAAAAAAGACTATAATAGCAATATGATCCTAGACTCAAAAAACAAACAAAAAACCTTGTGGCATATTGCAAAAACCGAATTAGGTATGGTAGGGAAAGAAAAATACAAAGATAACATATCACTAAAACACGAAGGCAAAAGCGTGGTCAATCCCCAAGATGTAGCATCAACTTTCAATAAATACTTTACTGGGATAGTAGAAAAAATAACAAAAAACATCCAAAAACAAAATCATAAAACTAGTAATATAACTAAAGTAGATTCTAGTATATACTTACTCCCAGCAGACGAGAAGGAAATATTTAGCTTAATAAGTCGCTTGAAAAACAATTATTCTGCCGGCATAGATGAGATACCTGACATTGTAATAAAAAAATGTGCCGCACACCTATGTGGCCCAATACGTCATGTAGTTAATCTAAGTCTCCTTACCGGTAAATATCCAGAACAGCTAAAGACTGCCATAATAAAACCTCTGCACAAGAAAGGGTCAAAAAATGAAATGAGTAATTACAGACCAATCTCTCTTCTCCCAGTCATCTCAAAAATACTTGAAAGGGTTATGTACAATAGATTAATAACATTTTTTAACAAATTTTCCATCATTTCTGAACAACAACATGGGTTTTGCAAAGGAAAATCTACACAATCTGCTATACACACATTCACAGAAGCAATTAGAGAAATTTTGGATAAAAAAGAACACTGTGTAGGGCTCTTTCTTGATCTAACAAAAGCATTTGACACTGTCAACCACAAACTCTTGGTAAAAAAAATGGACCAGTATGGGATCAGGGGAGTAGCAAAAGAATGGTTTAAATCATATTTAACAGACAGGAATCAGATAGTAGAAATAACTCACATCGATGAGGATAATAACAAGGAAAATTATCGATCAAAGAAACAACGTATTACATACGGTGTACCCCAAGGATCAATTTTAGGACCCTTACTTTTTTAATTTACATCAATGACCTTCCACAAAACTGTAAAGATGCAAACACAACTCTCTTTGCTGATGATACAACTGTTCTTATAGCAGGAACAAACACAGAAAGGTTAAAACACAACGTAAAGAATACAATCAAGCACATCTCGGAGTGGATAGAAAAAAATGGTCTTGTGGTAAACACTAAAAAAACAAATGCAATTAGATTTCAAATCAACAGCTGTAGCAGTGAAACTCCAGAAATTAACTTTCAAGATCAGGACATAGAATATGTATCTAACATAAAATTTCTTGGTGTACAACTGTCTGAAAATTTAAAGTGGGATCTACACATTGAAGCTACAGCAAACAAGGTTAGTGGGTTTTGTTATGCAATAAGAACAGTAAGAAATGTAGTAAATCTAGAAGCAGCAAAAACACTATACTATGGCATCATTCACTCTGTATTACGGTACGGCATCATTTTCTGGGGGAACATGAACAAAAGCATTACATTATTCAGACTACAAAAGAGAGCTGTTAGAATTCTGGCAAATGCTCCAACAGATGCACCATGCAAACCATTATTTCAAGAATTACAGATATTGCCAGTTCCATGCATATACCTATATGAAATCCTAACAAGCATGAAAATTTGTCAAAATACACACACAGCAAATAAGGACTACCACACCTACAACACCAGGGGAAAGAATGACTTACATATGGAATTACACAATACCACATTCTACCAAAAAGGGGTAACATATAATGGTATACGCTTATTTAACATGCTACCAAATGCATTCAAAAATATAAAGTCATTGCCAGTATACAAGTTACATCTAAAAAGATTCCTAAAGGAACATTGTTTTTACACAGTGCAAGAGTACATTGATATCGTAAGTGACAGGAATAGCAACAATAATATAACAAAGTAGGACTGCCCTATCATCATTTTTTTTTTTTATTTTTCCTTTGCTGTTCGATTTAATTTATCTAGATGTAAGTATAGGTGACTATTTAATGCTCAATTTATGTTTGTGTGTATGTATATATATATACATGTGTGTACATAATGTCATAGCAAATTAAGCAAACATTGAATATAGAAAACATATTTTTAGGCAATATGTCTCAAGAAAATAACATTGAGCATGCATTTATTCTCTTTATACGATATCTTGTATCTCATGCTATCTATTGTATTTTATATTATATTATGCCTATAATTTTATAAATGTATTCTAAATGTACATGTACAATGTGACAATTCCAAACTTTTGTAAAGTTGAATGGATGCTAATAAATCAATCAATCAATCAATCAATCAATGTAGTCCACTAAGTGTGTGAAAAGACAAGTTCAAAATTGAGGTAAGAAAACTATTTAAAGTACCAGCACATGTACAAAACCAGGGTACATGAATCTCCAAAATGGACCATAGAAATATCGGAAAGAAAATTATGGCAACCCTACTAAAATTACATACCATAATCAATTCATTCAGTCAAGCTAATGTTTATTTTATTCTTGGGTGTGAAGGAATGAAATTTATTATTATTAAGTGCTAAAATACAGAATGTTTCAAAAGTCTCACAACCCAAACTTTGCACCTGTAACATGAAAACCATGACAAGATTTTTTTATCGGGTTTTCTGCATTATTAGGCACCATCCATTGAGATATTTTTCAATGTTTAACATTATCTGTAAATCAGAAAATTCTGTAAGTAATAACTAGTGCCCGGGACTTTATGTCCTGTAAAACTGTAAAATATGTATGTAATTATGTCATTAAAATTGAAAATATGTAAAAATAAAAATTAACGTGTCAGGAAAATGAAGCAATATTCCCAGTAAAGCTAAAAATATGCAGAACAGTACTTTCGAATTTATCATATGGGAAGTCGGTATCTCCCAGGGAAGATCGACCAGGGTGGGATATTAAATGAAGTCAGTATCTCTTTTAAGGTGACGAGATACAGTTACGCAATATGTGTGAATTTATTTGAATATCGTTGGAATGGGCAATGCTACTGAAGAAAAACGTGCGGGTACAAGAGAGTATGAATTTCTCCACATGTGGCAGTTGAAGCGTTTTTCAAAGTTGATCATTAAGCTAGATACGACCTGTAAAAAATATGACGAATAAGAATTTTCGGAATCCCGTGTAACTTCAACATCAAGTTACGGCTAATCAAATGGAAGTTTTGACTTTTCTGCTGTGCAATCACTTCTTCAAACTGCCCTCTTCTCGTTGATATCATTTTCTATTCCATCCGAAGTTTGATATTCCCAAGATAATACATAAAAAAATACTCCCATGTGCCCAATGCATTTCTCCTTGCCTCCTGGCAGTGTTGCCAAACCTGGTGTGCATAAAAGAGATAAATTTCACCTTAAATGAAGTTAAAATCGACTTTCAAAGAGCTAGATTTACAAAGTGCTTCCTAGAGAAAATGTTAGGTGTCAAAGGGGTTGGGTGCTGCTATTACCGTTAATTCTAAATTGATGACAATTTTTCTTAGTTTTCACCATCCGGATCCGGCGACATTACTCATCTCATGGTCGTACAAAATCGAAAATAAAGGATTCCCTGATAACAATATTATGCCAATTTCATGTCAACACGGCACTATATAAAAAAAATAGCTGGGGATATAAGAGGGGATGGGGGGATGCAGCCAATATAACAACATCAAATCAGATGCAAAATGTATAATCATGGCAAAAGTTGGTCTGTGTGGGCCGGAACCAGTGATGGTATCATAGTGAGGCACGGGGGCAGGTGCCCCAGTTCACAGGCAAATGAGTGCATGAAAGATCCGGATCTGGCTGCAAGAGAGCTAAGTTGGCACACTGACTCTGAGGGAGAGGGTAAATACTGAAAATATCATGCAAGTTTCATTTACTTTTATGCCTTTGTTAATCTAGGCAATTAATGCACAAACAATCTTTTTAGGCAGATCTTAACTACATAGAATCTGAAAAATAGCCTACAAAATTTTTGTCCAAACATGTTAAACTCATTATTATTTCTGTTCCACAATGCACATGTCTTGTGTCAGCACAACATTTTAGGGGGATTTGAAGTACATAGAATTTGAAAAACAGCGTACAATTTTTTTTGTCAGAACAAGTTACACTAAATACGTTTCCCTTCCACAACGCACTTACAAGGAGCGAAGCAGTACATGCAGCTGCGACTGCTGATAACTGCAGTTGATCTCCCCCTTCATGCAATCCCATTTCCTCTCACATGTTCATTGGTGGAGCCATCTCGTGTCACTACTTGTGCAGAGACTAGTTTTAGTTTGCCTGCTTCATAGATAGTCTGGACAGAGTAGACAACTGCGTGGCTCAAACAACAAGTGATCTTGAAACTCCCATACTTGATTGCCGATAAGAGTAGGGGTTGTAATGTACCAAATGTTATTTTTACTTTTGACTGATTGCTTTGAGAAGAAAAAAAAAAGGTAAAGAAGTAAGAAAAAATAGCATTTGCTTTTAATTTCTTTGTCCGTAGTTTCCTTATCCTGCCATTGATAATATAAATTATCCGTTGCACTAAATGTGCAAAAACTAAATTATAAAATAAGCAATTGCATGCAAGACAATTATAAAATTGTTCAGAAATAAGTCTTGTTACGAGAAAATTTTAGAAATATGTTGTAAAAACAGTAAATTGGTAAAATATGTCAAAATATGCCTTATCAAGTTAGTCTATTTTGTCATATTTTTCATGAGATACGTAAAGATCTCACCCCAGTATTCATTTCAATGCCAAATAAATAATATGTTCTAGCAAAGTTCCGGGCCCTACTAGTAAATAAAGGAAGTCAGTAACTTTTTCCAGAAATTCACTTTTCAGTGAGCAAACTGTATAAGATTTTTGAAGGGTCATAATTAGATATCTTGACGACTGATGACATTACTCTGTCATTTGCGACTAATATGATAATATGCAGCATTTGATGAGTTTGGGTTTCATAATGCATGTAAATCTCTCATGGTTTTCATGTTACAAGCCACTAAAGTTTGGGTTGCACAACTTTTGAAACACACTGTATAAGATGCACAGTCATGGGCATATCTTTGTTGTAACAGTTCCATTGACTCAATAGCCGTGTTACAACCCAGAAGCGTGTAACTGTACTATCATGTTCAGATAAAGTGGCACATACTTCTTCTATTGAACCTTAGAAAATTCATTGATTTGCTTTATTACTTTGCCTTTCGTGCCACTTTTTGCAAATTTGCGAAGATTGAGATGAGTGATATGATGAAATTTATGAATGGACACTAACAAATATCCATGTCCAGGCCAGAATTTGAACCACAGACCCCTGGTGTTGTAGCATGATGTGCTAACCACACTGCCACGGGGGCTGGCAACCTTAGAAAATGTGCCACTTTATGTGAACAGGAGTGTACATTAATCCTTGGAGAGCTTTGAGACCGCAGTGACAAGTGATACTTGAGAATTGGGAAAATGCCTATTTTGGTGTTCACAGTTTGTGATGTCGTTGCCATTTGTCTGAATGTGCAATTATTTGTGTCATATTAAATTCCAGGCTTGGAAATATTTGAAGCAGGTCAAATAGATTGCAAAGTACTGGGTGTTTCAGAAATAATTGAGGGGTTACAAAAAGTTTTTGCAAGTAAATTATTTAACTTAGGTTAACGATACCAGTCCAGAACGTTATCACGGCACACAGACACATTAGTCTGCTAATTGCCACAATCTCAATACAGGCCTGAACAAAACACAGTGATGCGAGTGTTGCCTAGTGGCAGGAATGTGAACTCTCAGCTTAATAAAACATACATTCACAAACTGAGTTCCTCGTTCATTCTGGACTGGTTTCATTGACAAAAGTTCAAAAGTTTACTTGCAATAAATTTGTGTAACCTGCTCAATTATTTCTGAAACACCTGGTATAAGTTCCTTCTATTTAGTGTTTTGTGACAGTGGATCACTAATCTAATTTCATTAAATAACTTTCAGTGTGTATTACATAAATTCAAACTTACTTGCTTGAGTCTCAAATTCACAAGCCTTGTATCTTGTTTGTCTTCCCAATCCAACGAATGTTTCCTTCAGAAGCAGCTTAGCAGTAAATGGAAGTTGAAAGTATGGTTGCTCATTTTAACCATTCTAGGACTCCAGTCACCCTTCACATTGTAGCAGTTGTCAAGGGAATGCACTTGTCCATTTAACTCGTGATCTGCTGTAAAAGAAAAAAGTGACATTGTAGTAAAAACATGCTAATTGAAGTAGTAACAAGAGTGTTAATACATGGGGATTATAAAGTTTTGATCCATTTCTGTCAAAAACGGATATTAGAATCAAACCAATAATGAGAATGGAAAACTTAACACTTAGTAACACATAATCTATCAAAGCTTCTACAGATAACATAAACCCAACCACAGAGTAACACATAATCCATCACAGGTTGCACTGAGACTTATTCCAAATGACCACCCTGCACATCCACAATGCCAGAAAATGTGTTTCGTGCAGTGGTGCATCACTGGGAGTTTTGTGTGGACGTGCAGGGTGGTCATTTGGAATAAGGTTCAGTGCAATCTGTGATGCATTATGTGTTACTCTGAGGTTGGGTTTACATTATCAAACTAAACTAAACTAAAGGGGAGTTATTTGTTCATCTCATTTACCCTAGATGAAAACATTCCCCTTCGCTTGTCCTCATATAACTATTTACTGTGTATGTTTGGATAATAAGAATGGTATTTTACTTTATTCAGTTAGATGTAAATTTGTAATGATGAATTCCACACACTTTAGCTTTTATTAATATTATAAGACCTGATTACAGAAATATAAATACTACATGCCGAAGTACATCAATATCCAAAACACACATACCTGTGCATGTATAAATATCTATGTATGTAAATATGCAACCAACAGTTTGAATACTAATGAACCTGGCCTTTTAATAATTTGTGATTAGAAGAGATAAATTTAGTTTTTCTTTAATAAAAACCTATAATATTTTGATTAATCAAAAAAAATATCTCCAGGCATACGTAATTAGAATGGCTGAAGGATGGATAATTTTCCAAAGATTTTCCTTTTAAATCTTCTCAAATGCACTACAAATGATAGTAACACCACTAAGCCTTGTCTCCATGTTTATACGAGTACAACAAAGTCTACCTCCAACTTTTAGTTTGGTTCAGAGACTTTGCTATTAAGGTTGAAACATCATGTTTATAGTGTTATTTTCAATATATTCTGCCTTTATCAGCATTTTTTAGTGTTTTATTAAACAAACTGTGATATAATAAATTCAAGTACAATGCTTCATTTCCTCAGTCAAGGATATTACGAGGGTCATTTGGAAAGTAACCACCGTTTGGCAGTAAATAAAAAAACCTGCATAGATACAACAAATTTTTACTTTACATCTGAAAGGTACAGCTGTTATGCATTTTTCAACATAGTCGCCATGTAAATTCAAGCACTTGTCATGGCGTTACACCAACTTACCAATCCCTTCTGCATAAAACTCGGCCGCCTGGGAATTCAACCAACCTGTCACAGCATTTTGAAGATCCTCATCACCAGAGAAGTGCTGTGCCCCAAGCCACTTCTTCATGTGAGTGAACACATGAAAATCAGAAGGAGCCAAGTCCAGGCTGTACAGGGGATGATCAAAAACGTCCCATTTGAATTGGTGCAAAAGGTCTTGTGTTCGCCGAACAGTGTGAGGTGAGCGTTGTCATGCATGAACACAACCCCAGATGTCAGCAGACAGTGATGTTTGTTCTGGATGGCTCCTCTCAGTTTCTGCAAAGTGTTACAGTGTTCAGAAGTGATTGTCGTACCACGTTCCATGAATTCGACAAGAAAGATTCCCTTAGCTTCCCTAAACACGGTGGCCATAACTTTCCTCGCTGACAAAGTTTGACGGGCTTTCCTCGGCTTGTTTGAAGAACCGGTATGACCCCATGCCGTTTACTGTTTTGTCTCAGCGTTCACATACGCCACCCAAGTCTCCTCACCAGTCACTATTCTGTTCAAAAACTCCTCCCCTTCCATGTTGTACCGGGAAAGAAAGTCTAAGGCAGAGACCATTCGACTGGTTTTGTGGATCTCAGTGAGAACTTTCAGGACCCACTGAGCACAGAACTTCCGGTAGCCTAATTTTCCGGTGACAACCTCTTACAACACAGTCCGAGAAATGTTCGGAAATTTTTCCGATATTGTGAATCGATGCTTCTCACAAACTTTGTCATCAATTTTCTTAACGAGATCATCATTCACTACAGAAGGCCTACCAGTCCTAGGTTCATCATGAATGTTTATTCTTCCTTTGAAAAATCTGATCCACTGATGCACAACACCTTCACCCATAATGTTTGGGCTGTATACAGCACACAATGAATGTCTGCAGCTGACAGATTTTTTGCCCAAAAAAATCTCATCACTGCATACCTCGCATTTGGCGGGATTTTCGATGGCAGCACACATTATGTGACGTTATAACCAGCACACGCGCAGCACTACAATACTCTCACTAGTACAGCTGGAAGCTAAATAAATCACAACGGTTGCACTCTGCCCACTACTACTAGCACCACACCATAATGGCTGTTACTTTCCAAATGAACCTCATAAAATTATGGAGTCAATCATGAATTCAACTTTCTTCACAGAACACTTCAATAAATAATAAGTTCATAAATGTATCAACAGGGGCAAAAGACAAGAGGATATGAATTAAATACCTGCTACTTTGAATTCCAGTCAGCCCTTGTCCAAAAGCAATACTGGGACTGGATTCTAAACATCTGGAAACATCCCGGCAACACCATGGTTGGATGAGTAGCCAATCTATGCTGATGGGCTACAGGTGTCATCCAATGACATCAAGGAAGGAGTTTAGAACCTGCTCAATGCTCTACTTCTCTCCGGAAGCCGATTCTGCATCTTCAGTAGTTAAAATAGCACCAATATAAGATAGCGATTCTCATGCTGCAATTGGAACTAATGCTTCAATTTTGGAAATTCATAGAAAATAGCTCCATAGAAGTCTTCAGTCACTTCCCACCACATTTCAAAGAATATCCAAGTCTGAAATATTTGCTTGTGCAAAGGTTCATAAAAATTTAATAATGCTTAAGGTTTACATTGAGTGGTCCTTGCTACCAAAGATTCCAGGATAGACTCCTGGCCTGGGCATGAGTCCAATTTCATCTACTGAACATTTATCATCATGATTAGCCACATGCGACAAAAGTCACAAAATATGAATTATACAAATATAGCAATGCATATTTTATCAAGGATACAGTAGTGCATTGCGCTAACCAGTTCACCAGAAAAACCGGAAAAGGGCAAATATATATTTACAAAAAACAGGTTAATTTTGAATTACTGGTAAATTAACTGCTCTGGTTTATTCCCTGACCTACCCCTTAAATACTTCCTCAAAACATCAACAAAATTTCCAATAATTCAAAATTTGAATTTTTTTTAATGCCGTACTTTTACCCAGTTTTATCCCTTGTTTAGTCATCTAATCATAGTGCAATCGAGTGATTTTTGAATTTCAGTGTGTGTAAATTTGTGTAGCTTCATAGCAGCTTAGGTGATTTCCTGCATAAATCACTAGCAAAGCTGCTCCCTCTCCTCCCCTCTTACAATGCTACTGTAACCTTTTTCCCTCTGGGTTGTGCATGTGCTTAAGAGCACATTTCGCAAATAATGCCCAGGCCTGACATAAGAAAGTTGCAGTCCCCTCCATTTTGAACACACTTTCTATTCTGTGTTGTACAATTCAACTATACAAGTTCAATAAATTAACAAATCAGTATACGGAATGCATTATCTCCATTGCTCTTTAATTTTGCCTTAAAATACAGGGTGCAATTTTACAGTTATTATTATGACGTTACTATTTATGATAGAAAATCAGACAAGGCATCAATATAAAGAAAAACTCCGAAGTTTTATTCCCACTTAGCGGGCTTATTCTGCTTAGCCGATGCTCCACCAGGATCGCCAGTGTTGCAAAATGGCTAATGACCAGTAGAAGGTGTATTGTGTGTTGGAGCTATCCAGAACTGATTCAATCACAATGGTGCAAAGACATTTCCGCATGCTTTTTGGTTGTAATGCATATATATTTCACCCTTCCAAAAGATTTGCCAAAGTTACAACAGTGAATTGTTAGTGGCTTCAATACCGTTGACGACGACTTGCTGTCTTGTGCATAGCAAGTACTTTATTATCGTTTGAACCTTTTCAACGTTACACGTGGTTCCCATGTTGAATGTGAGTCATATATATTCTTTATATTGATACCTTGTCTAATTTTCTATCATAAATAGTAACATCAATAATAATAACTAGGACTGATAGTTAAGCACCAAAAAAACTGAAAATATGCATGCAAGCATGCACTAAAAACGTGTAAAATATGCACTTTAAAAACCATACATGCCAGGCAATGAATATGCATTATTCTGAATGCTCATCGCTACACAGATTTTTTTCAATTAATATAGTACTGCGTTAAATAAAACAATACATTACACATCAAGATCATGATTGCATTTGATAACATGTCGTCTCAAATTTTCGAACTTGAAACTCCTCTTGTTTTCAGCTAGAATAGTCTTATATTCAGAAAACACATGTTAAACTTCACAAGATACAAGTGGACTGTATTTTAGGGCAACAAAGTCCGACACATCAAGTTCCAGATCATCCACATGTTGTCCATTTGCATGCAGAATTTTGCAAACTTGCACCATTGTTGTATATCCACTGTTCTTTTTCAATACTGCATCCAATTTCTGTACATACACAGGATCTTCAACCTGGGTGAGGGCCTCTTTAATGTCTTCTATAATTTTGATGTTTGTTTGAAGTTGTAACCCTTTGTTTTCTAATCGACAAATGGAATATTTCAGGCAAGATAAATTAGCTCAGATGTAGGCCAGATCTTCACGAATTCCCTGTGGAAAGTATTCGCTGGGCCTCTCCGATGCACACTGGGCATCAAGTCTTATCAACAACCTGTTTCACCATTTCAAAATTGTCTGCGTAATATGCAGCAGGCTCAATCCACGTGCCCCATCTAGCAACCACAGGAGATGGTGGAAGTGGCACGTCAACCGCTACTTCCTGGAAAAGGTCCTTAAACATGCATTTGCATATGCATAATTATCCGAGCCCTAATAACTGTGTAAAGTTGCACTATTCATTTTGAATCACCCTGTATATGCTGTTAGGAAGGTAAAAGAAACTAATGAAGGACTAAAATTAAATGGTCTGACTCAGCATATGCAGATTTGCTAGGGGATATGAATACAATTAAGAATAATGCTAAAATATTTTTCAAAGCAGCAGAGATAGGTTTGGAAGTTAGCAAGGGGAAAACTAAATATATGCTTACAGGCTGAAACCAAGTGCTAGATAATAATCAAAATGTAATTATTGATAATTCGTTTGAATCAGTTTTTAAATTCAAGTATTTAGGAGTAATACTAAAAAATGAAAATTATATTAGAAATAAAAAGTAGACTTAATTTAGGAAATGCATGTTACTTCTCTCCATAAACTTTTATCTTCTCATTTAATGTTAAGAAACTAAAAGTTAAAATATACAAAATATTAATTTTGCCTGTACTATTATATGGATGTGAAACTAGGTCCCTTACATTAAAATAACTTAAATTAAGAGTATTTGAAAAATAAAATTAGGAAAATATCTGAACCTAAAAGGGATGAGGGGAGAGGTGTGTGGAGAAGGTTACATAATTTAGGGCTGCACAATTTGTATTCCTGTTCGGATATTAGAATAATTAAATCAAGATGACTTGGGTGGGCAGGCCATGTGGCACGAGTGGGAGAGGAAAGAAGAGTTCACAGAGACCTGTAGGAAGGATAAGATTGAAGGATAACATTGCGATGGACCTAAAGGAAATCTGTATAAAAAAAAGAGAGAGAGAGAGAGTAAGTATACAGAATGAAACATTTTTACTTTATGCATTTATCATTGAGAAAACTTGTCCAAATAAGCAGTTTCAATATATCCCTCCAACAACAAATTGTGTAATGGTGGATGAATAGTATCACAAAGGAGGTTGATCTTATTGCTTCTACAATCCTGAACTTTAGAATATTTCAGTTAAACTTATGTAACAGCTTCCAAAGGTTAAATTTAGCACAGCAATATCCCTGCCATTAATTTCAATGGGGTAAAACTGTACATATATGAAATTTATTTCTACGAATATATAGTGAAGTATCCACACACCTCTAAGATTGATTTTAAAGTGGTTTCTCACTAATTTAGGTACTAAAATATTATAGAAGCAAATAAGATTTTACCTTCATAAAATATTTACGCTAATGAAGAAAATATTCTTACAATAGCTCAGAAATAAGAAAATATTGAACACCCAATGTATCACCATTTTAAATATTTTTCTTAAACCAACGGTTCTCATTCTGTGCTTTGACCTACCACTTCTAGACTTGTTCATTACAAGCTAAACGTTCCAGCAAAAGGGGAGCTGAAAAGTGGATGGTTGTCTAAAATCGTGAACATCAGGCTTCATGGTGTGAATCTGTGCTGTATGTCTTACCATTCTAAACTGTAGGTATATCTCCCAGCTATCATTTTTCACTTAAAGCACTATACTGGTGAGAGTCCTTGTTTATTCTGTTTTATGTAAATAACAGCATCAAGAATTGAAACAAAACTCAAAACAATCTGCTGACAATCTTTGCATCCGTGGATGTATAAATCCATTCCTCAAAAATGCTTAGGATGCAAGAAAAAAAATTGATAAAAATAATATTCTGAATACTGGCTGAACCACCTCTATTATTGGTCGATACTACTAGCCCATTACCCCCCCCCTCCCCCGTTTCCAGAAGATTAGTTTGCTTGTTGTTTTGCCATGGAACACTTTTTAGCAATCTTCTGAACACTTATCTGTATGCTCCATGAACAATCTAGCATATTCAGTGATGAACAATCCCTTCAAGACAGGGGTTAGCTGAAGTTACAGAACACCTACTCACCCCTTCATATTTCATATATTTATGTATGGAGGGACAAATTTAATACTACCTGACCATTCTGCCTCTAGACAGGAGTAGCGTATGGAGTGTTTCAGTGTTAATTTAAAGTGAAAGTTCAGGAAGGGGGGGGGGGGTTATTTTCTTGAATTGATCCCTTGCTTTTGTGCTACTTTTGGCTAATTTGCGAAGATGGGGATGAGTGATGATGATGAAATTGATGAATGCACACTCGCAAACATCCATGCCCAGGCTGAGATTTGAACCCAGGACCCCTGGCGTCATAATGCGATGTGTTAACCACTCTGCCACGGGGGCCGGCTTTCATTATTGTGAGCATTGGGAATAATGACTTAATACTCTGGAATGCTACATAAACAAGCCTATTTTTGGGCACAGAAAGAAAGGGCATCGGAAAATTGAGGACAGCCACTTGAATGGCATCTAAAGCATTGATTTACAATAAAATCAAGAAATACGATTTACAAGTTAGCACAAAGAGTAACTATTCAGGTACGTTCATAGATGCAAGAATATGTTGTTTTCAAAAATAACTTTAAAGGTTATATTTTTCATATTTTAAAAAAGTCTCACAGATAACAAACGCACACGCCTGTGCCTACCCTTCCAGTGACACCACGCTTCACCACTGAGAGCACATCTGCTGTAAGTGCCTATTTTTCTATTTTGTTTGTTGATTGAGGGAGTAGCATAAGACACTTCTTACAGGAACAAAGAAAAAGCTTTAGAATGTAGATTGACAATATAAAAATTTATTCATTTATCAAAATATACAATAGGCATTCATGAAATTTATTGAAAAGGTAGTAGAGTTTCTACACAAGTTCAGTGAAATTTGTAACTGTGCCAATTTAATTAAATTATAGATCTAAAACACTGATTTTAATAGAAGTAAAATATAAGATAGAGAAAAACTCGCAAGTTTTAAAACTTAATGATAAGGATAATGCAATATCTTAAATTCTGCAGGTAGGCTGATACTATGGTTTCTGGTTTTCTTTGCCAGCTTTGGCAGCCATTCTCGCATTAGCCCGAGTTTCTTTAGGCATTGCTTTAACCTTTGTGGCACTGGCTTCATCTTTGTTTGCAACTGCAGATTTAGCTGCTACTTTGGTCTTCTTCAGAGCTGCGGCTGGTTTCTCTTTAGAGGCCATTGGTTGCTTCTGCCTCATAACTTTTTTCGACGAGGATTCCTCTGCTTGTTTGGCTGCTGTAGCCTTCTGGGCTGGTTTCTTTTCTTTGATGGCCTTGAATCTCTTCACCGTACCCTCCTGGGATGACTGAGTGATGGTGTTCTCCTCTATCATCTTGTCGATTGCTTTCTTTACATACCCCTTCATCCTCTGCTGGTTGGTGTCTGGATAGTGATCTGCAAGTGATTATAAGCAAAGGTTGTAGACTAGGCATTCACAATCATTTTGAATTGGAGTGCACCTTCCTTCGGGATCAGTGGAAATCTCTTCAAAATTTAATCAGTTTCTTGAAATTCCAAATTGTAGGGAGATTTCACACCGAAACGAAAGGAAACACGAGAGTTTCACATCGAAGTGACAAGCTGCAAGTGACATGAAGCCAGCAACGCTTGTTTCTTTGCTTAGTTCGCATGATGATACAGATATAATTGCACTAATCAGTTTATTAGTTACACGAAAAAACCTAAGAGATATTGCTATATGTAAATCACGTAAAATTTGTGCAAGTTATTGAAACTCTGGAGAGGCATGTCCATGAGAAAACCATATTAAATCTTAAAACATTGTACATATCAATATTTTATTTTATCAACAAATTAAGAGGTTCAAACATGTTGTAAGGCCATCACTTGGGCTCTCTCCTAGATTTTAAATATAGCTCGTTGGGGTGAAGCATTCACTGCACATATGCGAACAACAAAACTCAGGTGAAACAAAGCACGGTGTGTCATGTCACTTCGGTGTGAAATCTCTGTAATTGCTATCAAGTCAACATTTAGGTTGTGAACAGTTTTCAGATTTTGATCATTTGAAGTTTCAATTGACTAGGGTTGTTTGCTATATGTCCTGGAATTTTCGGGACAGTCCCGGAATGGTATCATCTGTCCCAGTGTACGAAAAAAGTTTCTTTGGGATGCATTAATGTGCAGGAATCTGATTGGAAAGTGGAAATTCTTAATACAATACTTTCATGAACATTATTTCTACTTAAATGCATGAATGTAATTGTAAAATGTTAATTTTACAACAATCTGTGTATTGAACTGCTCCCTCTCAATAATACAAGATTTACAGAGTTACAAGAACGTGCTGCAGAGATCTTTCACTTCATTTAATGCTCTCTACATAGTAATGATACTTTTCTTCCATCTGCAGTGCTGATTTCAGTTAAGATTCTCTATCATTGTATAGTAAGCTGATTACAGGGAATGGAGTTATATGTAAATACATATTTATGTATGAAGCTGAATCAGTTATATTTTGTATTATCTTTGCACATCATGACACTTGAAAAATTCAGTTTTTATTTTCCATATTTTTACATATTTTATGTTTTGGCTCATTTTACATATTTGTTCTATATTGCAGAGCATTTCTCAACATATTCCATATTCGAATAAAGTTTCCACATTGTGAGATAGCAGCTTGGTTCATTATGACACCGAAAAGTAAGTTTAATGATTGACCTCAAAGTGAATTTCAGTTTATTAAGTGTAAGGAATATAAAAATTAGATCATCCACAATAATTATGGTGTACATGCTACTATATCGGGTCCAATACCAATAGAGACCAATTAATCTGTACCATCACTAAAAATAAAGGTGGGATGGTATGGCTGTGAGGCGAAATAGAGGAGACAATTTTCATATGAATTGAAAATAGCAATGTACTAGTTACTCAGAAAAAACTGAAGATTCTTGAAAACTCAGCGAAAATACATTTAGAGTTCACGTGGGAACCCTGAATATAAAAAAGTATCACTTCTACAAGCATCCAAGTGTAGGGTTACTGCTGTTCTAAAATATAGGACAATCATTTGCAGCAAATAGAGCACATTAGCAAGTTATGTAAAATTGACATTTTTACTTAAAAATATTTTTCTTCATGATTTCGTAAATATAAAATTTCTAAACTTTTAATTAGTACTAAACAACACACTTCTTGCTACACATGTTTTTAGTCTTACTTCTTGGAGGAGCCAGTTCCTCAAAATTTCAGATTTAGTCAAAATATACTTATGAAATTGAACAGTCAAAACTTTTTGAAATCTCACTGAACCAGTACTAAACTTTTTACATACAAATTTTTTATCAGTCCATATTGAACTGACCAAAATGAAAATACTCTACATATGCTGAGAATGAAATATTCAGCATTTAACATAACTTGAAATAATATGTGTCCCTAGTATGACTTGAAATACGAATTTTCTTTAAATTCTGGGATGCTCAAAATTTAGGACATGCCTGGGAGAAGGACATCTGGTAAACCTACTGAAGTGTAGATCTTTACATTCGGTCTTTTGTACTTCATTGTTAAGTAGGCTCTGCTTTAAGGGGAAGCATCTTGGGGGTTACAGACTGGGAAAACACTTTTGAAAGGGGCCCACAAAATGGAGGGGAATATGGCCTGGTGCATGAAATTTCATAGAACCATTTACATGACCACCAGTGGTGAGCGGAAATAGAACATTCTTACACCAGTTTGAGAGATGTTCAATGGTTTACTGGTTTCTTTAAAAAATATTTTTTGTGGGAACAAAGATTGTGACAGATCCAAGGTAGTTTACATGTTTATTTTAGTGTGTGATATGCCCTCTGAAAACACAGTTGACAGTAAAAAAAAGGTAAAGTGCTCCCCTGTGCTTAGCACAATGCCATGAAGGCGTTTAGGGGGTGTGGGGGTAACGCCCCACACTTTCTTGATCCGGTCGTGAGTAGAGGTTATGTGATCAGCATCACGCCCCTGACCACCTTTACCTCCCCAGGGTTTCCCCCAGGTACCCATGTCATTCGATGCTGGGTGGGTGCCGGGGCCGCTTCCATCGTTAGAAAAGTTCCCGGATTTGAACCGGCCGGGGATCGAACCCGGGACCTTTAGCATGGTAGTCAGATGCATTACTGACTGAGCCACTGCAACCACAGACAGTTGACAGTGTTCGAAAATATGAAGGAAATAATCATGCTGAAGATAAATGAGCTCCCACCACTAGCCTAACGTGAAAATGCCTAAGATGCACAGAGGTTTGATCCCACAATGACAAATTAACGGAGGCTCCAATTTGATCATATCTTCCCAAGACTGTTTTCAAATTATTGTGAATACTGTAGAGACCAGATACTTTGAGATGGACAGGAGAGAGTACTTAGATTACAAAGACTATAATCTAGGTAATATCTGAATAGGCAAAGAAAAAAAAAATTAAAACTACAGTATATGAATATTTGGATATACAGTTAATATCAATATTGTACTTTCATTGCTCAGTACAGACCTGCAGAGTAACAATGATGTTAGGGAAAAATACTAGACTTTTCACTTTAAACAAATGGACAAAATGTGTTCTGCTTCAGTGCGTTGTAGCATTTGCGTTCACAAATTCACTTATGTGAGCAGTGATTTGAAGGAACTTTTTTTGCCTCATATGAATATTGGATTATCTAGGCACTAAAGCTATTTTCCAGCCTTACAGTGGGTGCCCTACATGCTGGCAAGGGAAGTGAAGAGCATGGAAGAGACCAATCCAGCAAGATAAGAAATGCAGCCTGTAGAATGAGGTGTTCGCAGAACTTCATCCACTCGACGTCCTAACTCTCTGCACCACTGCTGTTGTCTGGTTGCACTGCTGCCTATTCCCCACTCCCCACTTCCCTTGCCAGCATGTTGGCCGCCTGCCATAACAGTCATTCTGTCCTCCTCCGTGGCCATGCAGTCTAAAGCACTGCACTTTGGGCTCAGACTGCAGGACATTGTTTCGAGTCCACCTCGGTTCTCGGCCTGTGTATAGGACCAGTTGCAACCCACCATCGTGAGAAAATTGGGGACTTACGGGTGAGTAGTTCAACCCGGTCACTGATATCTCCTACAATGACTGAGGATTCGACCCCCACGCCACCCTATTACCAGTTTAAGATCTCCACACCTCTGGGTCGGATTGTGGGAGGGAGACTGGTAGTAGGGAGATAGGTCAAGGCCCTTCGAGGGCTGTCGTGTCATGGGTTTATTATGTAATTCTATAATCTCATCAAGAATACAGCACACAAAACAAAATTGTACAAATTACTTTCAAAGTAATTTTTCAAAGGACTGCAACTTACCCACAATCCACTTCTGTATCTGCTGCACGGTGCACCCTTTCTTGTCTCCTATCTCCTGTACAGCAGCGGTGACCATGTGAGTGTATGTTGGCTTCTTACTGATCTTCGAGCTGGTTGGCTGCTGCTTCTGATTCTCAGGAGATGTTTCTTGTTCTTCCTGAGTCTCTTCATCTTCATTCTCTGAGCCGGTGAGTTCATCGTGGTTTTCAGATTCGGATGACATCTGGGTAAAGAATAAAATTGCAAGCGTTAAGTTAATTTCTTGTTCTATTTATTTATTATTCTATAAATATTCAATCCTATGTCTATTTGACATTAATTTCCTTGTTTTTATACAAAATTGGCGATATTAAGTACACGCAAACTAGATAAAAATATGCTGTTATATTTATATTATAGGGTCAAGTGCCCATATTTCGGATACTTAATTTCAAATTAGATTTTCAGTACCTAAATGTAAACAAAATAAGCCATAAATGTGTCGATAAACATTGAACATATATGTATTAATGTTTCTGAAAGTTATATTAACATTTATAAGAAAAACTTTGTATATTTTATGAAACAAAGAATTGTATGCATATTTTTAGTCTGACAAAAAGGTTTCCTAATGTCGGATAGGGTATTTCCTAATTTCGGATAGGGTTACTAATGAGTATTTGGAGAGGGTGCACAATTTCGGATAGTCGAAATTAGGTACCCGTGTAGCATCCGAAATTAGGAAACCCAGTCGCATATTCAATATGGCGATTCTGTGCGTTCTCCCTCTGAAATAATGTGACAAACTACGTAATAATGTTTGCTGAATCTCTCGAGATTATATAAAATTTAGACAGAAGTGAGTAAATACTAATCTTCCAGTTGTAGGCCTTAAGTTTGGATGGTGAAATATTACATCAAAACTGCGGAAAAGTCAGAAATATCAGCCACACACTAAAGAAACATTGCTCAAGGTCACGCACAAGGGTGAAACTTTGGGACGAAGTAGCATGTTAGTTGGCACTATCTGCCCTTCGGCGCTGCTGTTCTAAGGTGGAAATTTCTTGGTATCCGAAATTAGGAACCTATCCGAAATATGGGCACTTGACCCTACCATCTTTTTAAGTATTCATGTAATAATGAAAATTCAGTATAAATAAAGTTACATATGTTAATATTTAGTTTAATTATAATTTAATTGTTTTAATTTAACAATATTATTTCTGGGACACTTGGTTCGGACCCCCCCCCCCCCGAGCATAAAGTGAGATTAAACTTTAACAAAATATTCTCGAGCCTGTTGATTGATAGACAACAGAACACACTAGTCTTCAAAAATATTAACCATATTAATATATATCCATCCCCATCAGATATCCTGGCAGTTGGGAGAGGCGATCGCCGTCCCCGTTGACCCTCCCCCAAGTCAGAGCGACAGGACAGAGCGGTACAAAAGGTTGCATTTATTTCTGTAGGCCAGTTTTCAAGTAACAAGTGTCGCTTGTCACTTCTTCGTGAAAGCTCATAGGCTTATTTTCACATTACAAGTTTATGAGAAAGATTTTTAGATCGAATGTCTCACGGACATATTTATATCGATGTCAGCAATTTAGTAGGTCCATTAGACCAAAATATTGCTTGGGTAGTTATATGACGGGTGCATTACCTAAGGTTAAGGGTATGGTCACACTGGATCCGGTTTTGGCCGAACTTTCACACTGTCGTGCACTGCAGACGTGCCCTAAGGACGTTCTGCCAGCCTCCTTGGCGGCGGAGTGGTTAGCACAGCGCGCTACGACGACAGAGGTCCTGGGTACGAATCCCTGTCTGGGCATGGGTGATCTTTGTTGAGTGTCCCTTCATGAATTCAATATCACCACTCATCCTCATCTTCGCGATTAGTCGAAAGTTGTAGAAAAGCGAAGTAAAAAATCGAAACCTACGGACGTTCTGGTGACCACATAAGTATTCAATTAGTAGACTGCTGTATTCCTCAAATTAATGTTTTCCAATTCACTTTTATTTTCTTATACCAGCAACATTGAACAGCCATGATATTCTGTATTTGGAAAGTAAATTCTAAATTAAAGGATACGTATTGATTGACAACGATTCTTCTAATGAACATGTCAATGAGTTTTTTTAAAAAATCTAATTAAGACTGCAATTCGAAAAATGTCGGGACAGGGATTGAAAATAATGGACTGACCCGACTAATTGGAGACTTTTGATATAGCCTCGCATAATGGTTATAACTTTCTTTTCCTTAGAAGAAAGTATCCGGTGTTCTTCAAGTTTGTACGTTATCATGGCCACATTGAGAACTAAAATTAAATGATCATGAAGCTATGTAGTTACATTGTAGGCAGACATTATTTTGTTAAAATAAAATATTACTTTTATTCTCATGTATCAGATGATGCCAGGCGTATTGGCAGAAGAAAAGCACTGTTTTGAAACAAATTATCAAATAATGCAGACTGCAGAGTTTTGAAGCTTGCCTCTGAACAACACATTCATTTAAGCAAGGATAAAATCTTAAAAATAAGTATTTTCGTAGGATTTTATAGGTTCACATTAAAACTCCCCCTTGGGTAAAGGCAATTATTTGAAACTAATAACCAATCCAGTTTAATTACTTAGCATTTACTTTTACAATGAATTTTCTGTAAGTTTACGAATGGATAAGTTTCTTTTAGTCGGGGTTTTTACAACATCTTGAATCAAAGGTTAGTTTACCTGAAAGAATGGGCACGTGTATTAAAACACTTATCGCCATAATCACCACTGCATGTGCTCCAAATTTTAGAATACTTTTTAACATAAGAGCACCCCTCCCCCCCCCCCCCCCCACACAATCATTCTGGACATGCCACAACTCCTTAGTTCAACAGCACTTAAAAAAATTATGGTTCGCTTAAAAATATTTATACCGCGTTTGTTACAACCTGTCCCGGTTCCCACGCTAGCTGGTCGCTGACTTTTCTCCGTGCTGGGGAAAGTCTAAGCCAGGCAGCCAATTAAAATACGCAACGTCTCAACAGTGTCTACGTAAGCGCCTCTCTTCTGGCTTCTATTCGCTCCTCGCTGCCCAGCAGACGATTTTTTCCTCGTTTCTCATTAGCACCGAAACTGTTGAGCGATCGCTAAGGCGGGAAACGGAACAGGTTCTAACAAACGCGGTATAAGTATGGCCTAATGATATACTCCTAATTACCTCAATGTTATAAAAATACTACGAGGTTAATTATAATTAGATGAAATTGTGTTAAATTTTTTTGTCAGTGGAAGACAACAGCCAGCTTTCAATTTATATGTGTGAAATTTATTATTAAACTCACTTTGATTGGTTTATTTTAAGTTACTTTTCTGCCACGATAATGAGGATGAATGATGATTGATGAAGAGAATCGCAATATATTGACAATACGAGCCTCACAGAGTATTATATTGGCCATCAGTCCAGGCGCCAGAGCCTCGTTGGTCTGCAACATTGCAGTTACTGGAGTGTGCTACGTGGAAGTGAGGTTATCTCCAGAAATTCTAAATATAAGTAACTCTCTCAAAAACTAACACTGCTAGGCCTAGTGCCAGGAACACACGAATGGTAATGTTCTGGAGTACCAATTGTTAGCTTCACCTTTCACACCCCACTGCAACATCTAGCCAGTGCGGAATCTACAAGCCGCAAAACCCCGCAGTGTGGGGAAGGGGGACCCGGAGACAAGTAAGCCTTTAGGGGCCCTCAGCCATTGACATAGTAGAGGGTTCGTATGTGGGTATGTTAAAAATAAACTTAGTTACTCAGGGGTACAGAAACGAATACAATATATACAGGTAAAGATAAAGTTTGTTGTGCATATAGCACCGTGCTATGAAGGCACATTTAGGGTATGTGGGCCCCACATATTTTCAATATCGGCCATATTGTAAGTGATGTGATCCGCATCACACTGCGGCCGCCTTAACCCCCCCGGGTACCATTTGATTTGAGGCTGGGTTGGCCCTAGATCCGGACAAAGCCGGAAAAATTCCGACCTTAGGTCACCCACCCCGAGTTCCCGCGTGGCAGTCAAAACTAGAATCAGATCAGGCTACAATTTCACGAGAAATGCAGTGGTGAAGGCTTCAACCTATCTTTAACCAGGAAAAAGTTAAGACTGCATGATTGTAACAAATGCATCGTTTTCCAGGTGTGAGAAAACAGTGTGTGTGTGTGTGTGTGTGTATATATATTATATATAATCACACCACCCCCTTCCCATTTAAAAATTTTGAGTTTAATTCAATATGGTGGCCACCAATATGGCGGACGTCAGCTTGAAACACACCAATGTTGTTCCCCTAGCCCTAATCTGTTTCTATCATGACCAATTGTACCCAACCTAACTCCTTTACTTTTTATAGTGGGTGTTAAGGGCTTTTGAATCACCCTCTAGGTCCTTTTATGCGACTTTGTCAACATGAGATCGAGAGTTATACGCACATATATATAATGTATGTATGTGTGTAAAGGTAGGTAGGTAAAGGGGGCCTTTGGTAATATTTGCGGGGGGGGGGGGGGCAAGATTTGTAGATCCGGCACTGTACCTAGCCAATTTAAAACTGTTACTAATTCACTAGTTTAAAGTTATTAAACAGAGTTATCAGTTTTCCGAGTATAATATAGGCACAGATTTCTCGATTAGTACTAATTGGAATTTATTTCGTGTTCAAAATGTAACATAGCAGTGAATATCTGAACTTATCAAGTTAATTTACAGTAATATTGGCCTGAGGAAATCACGAGATTTCATTACATCCAGTGGTTGACAAATTTAAATCTAGTTTTATTTGTCAAGCGTAGACAATCGAACTAACAATTATTTCAAGGTTATATATGTGTAATAGTGCAGGCTATAAAGTTCAGATAAAATAAAAGTTTATTTGGTTCACTTTATTTCGCTCTTTACCACTTTTGGCTAAACTGCATGCTCTGGAAGAAGAAAGACCAAGTGCGCGTCAAATCTCCTGCATATGGCCTTGAACGGCTGAACAGCACCAGCGAATCAGACGTGCGGCGTTGTCTAGAGTCGTTTTCACGTTCAGAAGACACAATGGGCTCTTATGGGCAATGCTTTTCTTATGGGAAATACGAGCGCGCTGTTGTGAAATTTCTGGATTTACAAATTTAGCTTAAGTAAAATCGGTACCTGCAGTTTTGCAGGAAATTTTGTAGAGAATACGATGGTGAACACAAAAAACTGGTAACTTGCTTACATAATTTTAGATAAATTAAAAACTCAAATTTTCCGTGAAAACACAATTTTTACATTGTTTTCATTCCTAACGTTGAAACATGCCGTAAAATTGAAGCATTCATTATTAAAAAAATAGACACTGTTTTTTAATTGCCATAGGTGATGGTGGTACTCAGAATTTATGAATACTTTAAAGCATATTCGCATTAAAAAATATTCAAATAAAGTATGTGGAGATTTTTTATATTCGTGCAGTAGAAAATGTCGTCGCTGGCCATTTTTTGTTCTGTAAAAACTTCCAGCGACAAAGTTGTGGAGAAAATAATGAAATTTTTTTTATAACCACTCAAAGGTTCCCAGAAATATTACTTCCATGCATTTGGAGTTTGTTTTTAACCTGAACCGCGCGCGAAGTAAGGAGACGTTGTCTGGCCATCTTGAGCCGACTCACCGCAGCATTCCGGCTATCACCACCAAGTTTTCGAGTTATTTTATTTCCATTCAGTAAAAATATGAACTTCATGCAGTTTGTTATAATAGAATTGAAATTACTTAAATTTAATAATTGACAATTATTTCCAATGCTGCTGTTGTGAGCAACATTAGTGCTGTCGCAAATACACGTTGTTTTCGTTTACATTATTGTCGACATTAATACTGAAATTAAGATCACCTTTCAGTTTCCAACGTACACATAAATTCATAGACACCATATTAACCTTTGAAAGGCTTTCCAACACGTGACAAAATATGGGGCTTCAAGATAGAAATATGACATGGCTTGCTTGAGTCATTCATGTGGGCCATAACTCATTTGTTTGTTTGGGTTGCAACTTGAATTTAACCCATGTGCCAGGTTCCCTTTACTTGAGTGAAGGATCTACTTTGGTCTGTTTAGACTTTTTCCCTCTCCCGGAAAAGTGTTTTCAGTTGTGTGAGCTTTCAGTGATTTTTACTTTTTTAAGTGATTTCTGAAGTGTCATATTCGTGCATTACACTCGGAAGATGAATTTCTCAGTATATTACAACTTATTACACAGTATGTTTAATCCTACTATGGAAGTAAAATTAATTACCTTACACTGTGTAAAACCGTGAATGAACAAATTAATAGATGCGATGGACAATTTACTGGTAATATTTATGCATTCTGCTCTATACATGTTGTACTCAACCGCCTGAGAATTTATTAATAGGTATGTTAAATTATCAGCCTTGTACTACTTCGAATTCGAGTGGAGCTACTTTATTAGGTAAAATTTTAATTTAACCCCTTGGAGAGAGTGGCTAATCCGTGGCGGGTGGAGCTTGTTTTGTGTTCTGTCCATGCGTGTTTATTATCTCATTAATCTAAATCATTGTCGCGGTTATCCAAAAACTGGCAGAAAAGCAGCGTGCAACACAAGTTAGTGCCGTCGAAGTCACGTCCAAGTCGTCCGAATCTACATATTAGTGATGGGTCGTTCGTGAACGAACCGTTCCTTTTGAACTACTCCCTCTTGGGAACTGTGAAGTGCTCGCTCCTTCGGAGTGAACGAGCAGTTCCTCTGTGGTAGTTCCTCGTTCCAGGAGTCGTGAGCTTTGCGTGTATTGTTTACTGCTGTGTATGTTCTCTGGTTTTCTTGTGGGAAGTCGAGTAGCAAGCGCAGTTCCCTCTCCCCTAATCCTTTTCACTCAAGCTAACTCCAGCAAGTCCTCCCCCACTCTCTTCACTTCAGCTGCACGAAACCAACATCGGGAGGAGTCGTTCGTTCGTTCCTTTGAAATGGCTGCTTGAGTGAGCGAGCTCCGGTGAAGTGCTTCCCGAAAAGGAACTGCCATGACCCGTGGCACTTCCTCGGAAGTCGTGAGCTTTGCTTGTATGTTGCCAACGCTCACAGTCGATGACTCACTCCTACGAACCATCGAGAGAGAGAGCGCGCGAGGTCCCGTCTTTTGTTGCCGATTGTTGATAGTGGCGGTTTTCCGCGTAGCTATGCGTGCAACTCTGTTTACAGTAATGCTGCAGAAGTTCAACAATGAGGGAGGGATGGGCAAGTAATTTACCTTTAACCCTTTTTGTGGCATGTTTTCGCAACTCGCATTGCAAGGAACTGTAGAAGGAACTTGATAGATATAAGATCATCATATCAAACTTACGACAACGTTCCGTTTCCGTGCTCTTCCATTATCTCAAAGTAAAAGTGGGGAGGCGGAAAGAGCTTGAAAAATACGAATGCTATTCTTCGTAGTTCAAAGGTTTAGCGTCCTCTCTTCCATTCTCTTACGGGTGTTGGTCTGACCGTGTAGTCATTTAATTGCATGAAAGTCTGAAAAGGTGGGGAGGGGCAACGACTACAATAGAAAATAAATTTCAACCTACAATTTGTACATTTTACACATACGTATAATTTCATTTCCATCTCAATTTGTTAATTATTAGAAGGGCGTTACAGGTGCATGCTAACTTCAAACTGAAGTTTTTTTTAGGAGATTATACTATTTTGGAAGAAAATATGCCTCGTTTGACACCTTGGAAAAATACCTTGTTTGCCCTTCCCTGGAAAAAAATACAGCGAACGTCCATGTTTAAAATATTTACAATTATTTTTCCTCATCTATCACCAGGCGCTGTAATGCACTGCGACAACAAGGGGTAGGAATTCATTTTTGGAAAGGAAGAGGGGAGAATATAACTTGTCCAACTTTTCCTTTCCGATGAGGACTTTTTGTCCGCTAAAGTTCAATTATCCATTAAAATGTATTTTCATTCCCCCCCCCCCCCACCCTGAAAGCAGCTCCCGAACCTCGGTCGGTCAGTCGATACATTGTTTCCTATAGCTGTTTAATATGTGCGCGAAGGCGGATTCCTCCCCTGTAATTATTTTCACCCACTCCAGAAGCAGTATCCCACATCCCCTCCTCCATCCAACGAAACCAACTTCGAGCTGTGTTGGTATGGTAGCTCCTCCTGTGAACGACTTCTTCAACGAGGAAGCTCCAGTGAACTGCCTTTCTAAAAGGAACTGCCTCGTCCGAGAGCAAAGCATGCTCCATGGCTTCGTACTTCCTTTGAATGACTTCCAGTGAACGCTTCCTTTCGGTGAGCGAGCTCCGGTGAACTGCTTCCCGAAAAGGAACTGCCATGACCCATCACTACTACATATCCCCTTGTATAAATAGTACGGTTGTCACTTTTCCCGCCAGGTGTCAGGCCGAACTTCACCCACCGCGCTCTGGGGCGCAGGCGCACCGCACGGAAGCAGAAGCAGAAGGCAGACGCCAAACAAACATCACAATGATTTCCACCTATTTACTACTCATTAAAAATATAACATGCTATTTCATTTACAATTTTTCTACATTCAGTATTATCGGCAAAATGTTAAAGGATCACTGAGTTTTACATCGTCTAATCAGTAAATGTTGTCTGTACAAAGTGAAAGTTAGAATATGGATGCCAAGCGGAGGGCCACAGCGAGTTCAAGCGTGCATCTGTCGCGCCTCTCTGCTCTCCCCTCCGACTCCACGTCTGCCTCCGACAACGGAGGTTGGCTGAGTCCCCGGATGGAACGGTGCTCTGGGTGACATCTGCTGCAGATTCGGACGCGGCCATACTCTTACGTTATACGTGGTGTAGAAAGTAACACACTTGGGATACAGTGGGATCCACAGTATTACCGTGCAAATTGTCCATGACTATTTTCATTAATTTTTCTCTTACATCCTGTGTGTTTTTAAGCGATGGATTTTTATTACAGCGCCTTGAATAACATAGTGTGGAAAACGACCCAAGAAACTGGTTCCCCAGACGGATGAGAAACACAGATGGCAGTGCGATCAATGTCGGTGCTAATTTTCTTATGAAAGTAATGCGGCTTTGTTAGTTTTTGGAATATATTATGTAGATTTGTTTGTCTTGAAAGGCGGTACGTGAATTGATGGAAACCGTTATATTTGTGGAGTGATTTGCAGTCATGAAACGGCATTAATTTGGAAAGAAAAGTAAAATAAAATTAATAAATAAATAGCATGCGTAACACAAGAAGAAACATCGCAAAGTGATTCCGGACGTCAGGTGTTGGATTGTGTACTAGAGTTTTATTTTTCTATGTTATTAGAATATAAATAGTATCCTGAGATATTTCATACCGAGGCGACAAACCACAAGTGTCGCTTGGAAGCGAGCAGTCCGTAATCAATGCAGCCTTTCGAACCGTAGGGACACAAGCTCTGACTGCACCGTTTCCTAAAGGAGATTTTACACCAAAGCGACAAACGATACGAGGATTTCACACCAAAGCGACACGGGTCATTCGGTCCAAGGCAACTTTCATACCGAAGTGACATGTTGCTTGGAAAGGAGCCAATCAAGAGCAACATTTCACATCGTAGCGCTATGACGGGAAGCACAGACCAGCGTTCGGTTGGTGAAATCCTCAAGCGATAAGTGTCGCGTGCCGCTTGTCGCTTTGGTACGCAATCTCACTAAAGCAAGACACTCATTGCATCGCGTATGCGCGAACAACAAACCACGGCAACATGTTGCAAGCTATTGAGGAAATGGCCCAGTTTGAGCGACGGAGAAGCGACAAAGCGACACGTGTCGCCTAGATCTGTTGTTGTAATGTGCGGTTTATCGTGTCGCCTATTTGTGGTTCGCAAGCAACGCTTGCTAATAGACTGAAGGCACCATGTCGCTTGTCACTTAGTTGGGAACTCCCTCTGTAGCGCGTCGCTTCGGTCTCGGAACCCTTCCTTTAAGGAGCTTCCCGACCGAAGTAACAAGTAGCACGCGAATACACCATATGAACGTGTCGTTTGCTGTTTGGACCCTCATGCGCAATGAATGTTATTTTACAGTCTGGAAGTGTGTGTCACTAGTGTGACAGAGTGAACATCCCGTGTCGCTTGTCCCATTGGTTTGAAAGTTTCCTTACACTCATGTCGATGGCACTAAGAAAGTTTTGTGGGGTTCCCCTTGTCGTTTCATGGAATCATCATTATCATCATCGCCGCGATTAGTTTAAAGCGGAAGAAAAGAGACAGTAAATATCGAAAATACAAATGCTTCAGTGTGTATATCTTTAAAAGAAATTATGATAATAATAATGACCCTAATTCATACACAAAAATTTAGTTGCCAAGAGCATTCCACGCGTATTTTTTCTCCCGTATTATTAACGAAAGTATGACGATAACAGGACGTGGTCGACTGTCTAGAATGTTCGTTAATATCTTCGCGACCACTGTACCAAATATCATAGCAATTATCACATTCATAGAAATGCTTCATGTAAAAGAATCAGACGTTGCAGCGAAAACTCCATTTACTTCCATTATAAGTAAACGAATACCAAGCACCGGGTTCAACACCAGCGCCTCTAGCGGATCATTTTCGAGTGGAACCAGCCAGAGCGCGCAGAACAGTGCCGTTTTCCACACTACGTTATTCAAGGCGCTGTAATTTTTATGTATGCTGGTGCAGAAGTTGTCAAGAGCTTGTTTTGAGTTCTTTTAATTCTTGAAGCTCTTATTGGGCCAAATAAAGTGCACGAACATAGTAATAGACAATTTGCACGGTAATACTCATGGTACAATCAGTGACAATTTTAGCGATAGAAGCATAACATTCTCTCAGAATTTTAATAATAGTGAACTTTTAGTTAAAGATATTGCAAAAATCTGGCTAAAGATTTCCTTCCATGGAAGAAAGAGTAATAAAAAATAAAGAAAATGAGGAACCAAAATTAGTTCAGTTTCGTTACTAAAGACAAACAGTTACTCCATCCGTGGCTGAAAGTTTAAAAAATTGCATTGAGATTGACATTTTAGGTGGGAATGTAAGATTGTACAATCGCACCTCAAAGTGATATATATATAAACTTCAAATCAATCCCAAGACTTGGCCTTAGATTACGTAACCTTATATGCGTGTGGGTATTTATCTACTGTTAATTGTATAGGTACTACTTTCGTTTAGTCAAAACACCTTTAACTCATTTATTTCGTCCTTTTTAACATTGGTACTTACTTATTCTGCATTGCGGAACATTCTATAAGGTGTAATTATGAATTTCTCACGAAAATAATTTCAATTTTTCATATTACGAGTAATTATTGTTAGTTTTCTTCGCTTGTGTGAGACAATATGGCGCGAGCGTTCTGGATCATCGCGCGTCGTGCTTGTATTTTGTCGAGTGATGCAGTGTTTCCAGCCTCCTAAACAAAAAAAAAAAAAGCCTACTTCCGTGTTATTAATTTTCTATTTTTTCCCGAATAGCCCCACGAACCATTCACGGGAAGGTTAGGTTAGGCAAGCATAGCTAAAATCTTGGGTCACGTCATCTTCTTGAAAAAACACGGGGTGGTTGGAAACAGTGACAGGGGGTTACGTCATCAAGCGCACAGAACATCCGGTTCGTACATGGAAGCAACGGCAATTGCAATATTTTTATACATAAAAACTTGAATTATCGCTAAAAAGATGAAACTATGACAGAAAATACATTCGGGAACTTCAACAATGCTACAGAAAGTGATTTGCGTAAGTAGTTTCTTCTGTAAAATTAAGAAATTCGTCTTGACTAATTGAAAGTGTTACCAATATTAACATTTGGGTATGACTTAAGATGACCTCTCCGATTTTCTTCATATTTGACATACTTACTAATTGAGGCCTGCTAATGACGAATCTGAAGTTAAAATTTGTCTGAAGCTTCTAGAAATTGCAAAATAATTGCGAACCATTGACGTGTGGTTAGGTTAGTTTCGGTTAGGTTAGGCAAACAGTTAAAATTTGGTGTATCAGGAATATATACCGGGTGGTCCAAAGTCCCGGAACGGTCACATATCGTGAGAAATACACATCGAATCTGAAAACGAAAAAATACGTGCTTAATAAGTGAAAGAAAGCTATTCAATGATATCACACTTGATATTTTGAATGGAAACTCCCCATTTTGTATTGTAGAATCTGAAAGAGGACTTCATTCAGTCCAACGAGCTATCAACAATCCTCCTAGGCTCAATTAGGAACTGAGATATGGCGATTAAAAAAAAAAAAAAAAAAAAAAGACGCTCTGCCTCAAATTGAGCTAGAATTAAGAGATTATAGATTCGGAATCTGCACGTCTTCCCCCCTTCCATATACCCTATCCAAAGGTCGTGACGAGCCGATAATCTGCAATCGCTTCCACTAGCTCAATTAGGGGCAGAGCGTCCCTTTGAAAAAATTTTGGGTTTTATGATTTTTTTTTTTTCTTCCTCTTCAGAATTTAAAATCGCCATATCTCCGTTTCTAATTGAGCTAGAGGATGGTTGATAGCTCGTTGGACTCTGAAAGAAGTCCTCTTTCCGATTCTACAATACAAAATGGGGGTTTCCATTTAAAATTCCACAGTTGCCCCCGCCCCACCCCCAGGGGGCAGGGGTGGGGAATCAAGTGTGATATCAGTGAATATTTTTCTTTCACTTATTAAACACGTACTTTTTAGTTTTCCGATTCGATGTGTATTTCTCACGATATGTGACAGTTCCGGGACTTGTGGACCACCCGGTATATTTCCTTGTGAAACAAATTTCGCGAAAATAGACTTTCCATTCCGAAAACTAACGCCTTATTTTCGCTTATTTTGCAATTTCTAAACGTTTCCGACAACTTTTAACTTCAGATTCGCGATTAGGAGGCCTCAATTAGTGAGTATGCCAAATAAGAAAATCAGAGGGGTCCGGTCAGATTAAGTCGTTCCAACTTTTGTGTTCATTAATGTTGTAGCCCAGCTTCTCCGGACCAATCAAAATTTCAGCTTCTAAAACCACGAACAAAATTTAAATTGATAAATATAAGCACAATAATGCCGAAAATATTCCACTAACTTGTGTTGCACGCTGCTTTTCTGCCAGTTTTTGGCTAATCGCGACAATGATTTAGATTAATGATGAGATAATAAACACGCATGGACAGTAAACACGCATGGACAGAACACAAAACAAGCTCCACCCGCCACGGATTAGCCACTCTCTCCAAGGGGTTAAATTAAAATTTTACCTAATAAAGTAGCTCCACTCGAATTCGAAGTAGTACAAGGCTGATAATTTAACATACCTATTAATAAATTCTCAGGCGGTTGAGTACAACATGTATAGAGCAGAATGCATAAATATTACCAGTAAATTGTCCATCGCATCTATTAATTTGTTCATTCACGGTTTTACACAATGCAAGGTTCATGAACAAACAAAACCAGTACAATCAAAACACTTCTTATAATACGAGAGATGCGAGAATAGCAATGAATTTGACGGCTCAAGTTCAGATCGTGAAATTCCGATATCAATTATACACACTGATTTTTTAAATGAATGGATTCTTAACATGAACAAGTTTTCAAATTAGACCTCTTACAAAGTGTTGTGTAGAACGATTTATTCTAGGAGGGTCAGGTATGTTGCTCTTGGGAATATAATTACGCTTTAACTAGCTTATAGTGGTACCATGTAATATTAGTTTCCAGATATGTGTTTCGACAGTTTTCTTCCTCTCCTGCACGTGAGCAACTTTTGTGAAAAAGTAAAGCTACGAGATTTCAGAGCGCGGTCACATGCACAATTAACTTTTCAAGTAACACTTTGCGAGATTAAAGAAAGGCATACGTTTAGTCTAAAAACTTCCAAACTTACTTATACACATTTTCAGTAGTTACCTAACGCCCAATCCTCAGTTACGCAATTGGAACTCTTGACCCTTCCTTTGAAAAGTTTAAAAATAGTATAATGCAACCATATGCATTCTGTTCCTATACCACTGAACTTGAGCACGAACACATAATATACTTTGTATTACTTTAGCATACAGGTTCATTCTACCCAATTAGAACACTTACTGTAATGGATCGACTGTACGTAGTCAAAATACGAATTATCTTTCTGTCAACGTCAAAACTCAAATCACTCTTCGAACAACCCGCACCTCTTTCACATTTTGTCACTGAATTGTTTAGCGTGTATCGATTATACTACAACTACTTTCCGCATTTTGCACAGATCAGCACTTACCGTGCCTGTTACAATGTGAAGCCAAAGTACGTGTGCCAGATACGAACGACACTTCTCCTTCCAGCAATCCAGGTGGTGTGTGTGCCGAGCTAGGTTCGGACGTAAGCTGAAAATTCCGCTAGGTGGTAGCACAGGTGTAAGTGTTCAAAATACCCACAACTTCATTGACTTGTCTTGCCATTTACAATGCATTTCCTACGAAAGCCTGCATTTTGTCTTCTTGCAAAATATTTTTAATTAGTTATTTGAATTTCCGTTTCTTGCATTTTTTAAAACAAAAAAATCCTTTCTACATAAAGTTATTTTAACTCGTTTCTTGTTTGGATGCAAATAAATGATTGAATACAATTCTTAAATTAACTATTGAATGTTAGGGGGTACTGCTAAAGATGTTTGTCTGGAAGGTTTATTTTCGTAGGTTGCGTTGCGTTTACGACAGGATATATATGCATTACAAATAAACATAAATATAAACGACACAAGTATAAATAAAACGCACATGGACATAAACATGAAAGAAAAACATTAAGCCGTGTCTACACTCCCAACAATATCAATAATTATACATAATGCTCTATCAAAGTAATTCATTAATGTTATCATCGTTAAAGAAAAGAGTTTTAATGGCCTAATTCATACGGAATATTGGGATATGCTTGTAAAACACACACAACACACGTGCCACACCACAGAGAGAAAGAGAGTGACAGAGGCAAACGTAGAGAAGGAAGTAACATTTTAACGCATTGTCAACGGCGTGTGAACCAGTCAAGTCGTGTATTTCACAAGATTATCACAAGTAGAGAAAGCTATAAAGGTATTGTTTTCAAAACGGCCAGTGAAAAAAAAATGCAGGCTTAAGCTCGACGATGATACGAAACAGAGTTCTTTGCATACCATGCCATTCATTGTCTCTACTGACTACCGAACCACCCCTGTCTTTTTACGCTTTTAGTCGTTCTGCGAGATACCTGGCACCTTCGACTTATCGAGCCATTCAAAGGCAACGACTGGAGTGTTTGGACTGTATACTAATTTGATTTAATTATTGTTACTTAGCGTTAGTTTTCTGCCACTTTTGGCTAATCGCGACGATGATGGTGGGTGACCATTTGATGAAACTGATGAAGCGACTCGAAAAAGAGCGCCCATGCCCGGTACCCCATGCGGGCCTAGCACGCTGTTGTGCTAACCAGTGCGCCACGGTGACTCGAGAGATTTTTCCATATACATTTTCTAGAGTGTAATAGATTGTAATATTCTTTCTTGTGCAATATGAAAATAATTTTCAGTCTCCCAAGAGTGTCGTGGCTGACGCCGCCTTGTAATCAGTGGGTTCGGAGTTCGATCGCTGGTATAGGTACTTTGCGCATCGGGTTGATGAAACGCTGCAATACAAGAGGGAGGGAGAAGGGGGCGGCAGGAGACCCTGAAAAAAGCCACAACCTACTGTTGTGCCCGCTTACCACTTTCCAATGCCTTTCCGTAACCTTGAAATCACCGACCCTGTAGTGGCTCGGCCACTGAGACAAAGTTGAGATGTACTTAATGCTCGTGACTAAATCAACAATTTTAAGAGGAATCTGATCTGCTGTGCAATATGCCTCCACCGGGAATCGAACATGGAACCTCTTAAATGCTCGTCGATAAACAGTAGCGGCGATTGGATGCCAAAACTAGGAGGTGAACAAAGAAAGTTTATTTTCTCTTGGAAGATAAGGTCTAGCATTAGGAGGCGAGCAGGTGCAAAAAGTGGGGGCATATGCGCCCCTTATCACCGCCTCTGGTAACAACACCTGCAAGGCGGGAAGTGCATGTTTACAGCGTTTTGCTCAAAAGCTAAAATTATGTACATTAACGTTTCCCAAACGATTGACACTGTTCGGAATACAATTCGCTTTTTGGGGGGGTTGCAGAATGATAAAATTTATTACATACATATAAAGGAATTAATGTTACTTATATATATAAGATATTTGTAAAGTAGCAAACTAATTCCTTTGCTAAGTGGTTAAAGATGTTAATTAACTACAAAATAACTTGTAATAATCTTATTATGTATACGTTTTTATTTATTTTAATGCAAATTAATTAGATTTCATAGTTATATTTGTCGTGTATGCTTGTCTTGTGGATATCTTAATGATCTCTTGAAGAAAAGAGAGAAACACGCAACACTTACATTACAACCACACTATGTGAGCGTGTGTTTTCGATATTATCCTTAGTAAAGTATATTTGAAATAAAAAATAAACTTTTGTTATGACAAAAACTCTCCCCTCCCGGAAAATTTTGGTGGGCGATTTTTGAGAACAAGATTGTTGGTGGTGCGAAATTCCCCCTGTCCCCCCCCCCCAGGATTTTGCACCCTGGCTGAAGTTTATACATAAAAGTGTGCTAACGATTCACAAACTATTAACGCTATTTTGAACGAAATTCACCTTTGCAAAGGCCTCCCCGATGGCGCAGTGATAGCGTCATAGCCGTACTCTATGATAGCGTCGTCGCCTTGTATTACGTATAATTTATTTGCAGTGAAGAGTAGAAAATGCAGACAGCAGATATTATTTTGCTCACAACTTGGTGATTGAAGGATAAATTCACAGAACATGAACAGTAGCTATTAACATTTGTCCATCTTGTTTATGAGCCGAAGTCTAAGTAGCGACAAGTATTTAGAAGATTCTAGAGACTTTAAAAAGTTCTTTCGCAGGGGAACTTCTATATCTTCCCTGCCCCTGTTGCGGCCTCCCGTTTAGAAAGAAATATGTGACTTTGATGTCATTCCAAGTTTTGCGAATGGAGGGGTGAAATGTAAGGTACGCACTATGATTGAATATTGTGCATTTTCTTGAGTGATATAAATATCTGTATCAGTGGCGTAGCGCAGTGCCCTGGAGCCCCCCTGCAACTAAAATATTGGGACCCCCTTGGTAAAAAAATTATCGAAAATACTACAACGTATATATATCAACGATGACGTCAGAGGGTAACGGATGTACAATAGTTGCTACCCCCCTTTGAAGGGGTTAACAATAAAAAGAAAATTTGAACTACCTTGTCACACCATAGCTAAAAATCGAAAATGATCTGGAACACTTAACAGGTGTGGACTATGTGGGAAATTTGTCTCAGTTCTTATTTGAATATGAAAAGACTTGGGCCTCTCTTTGAAAATATTTTGGGTGGGAAATAACATTTTAAATACCACAAATAAAACTAATTTTAGTGGTAAATGTTCATGAATGACGTAGTTTCCTTGTTTGTGTGGCAATACAAAACAGACTGTCGGAGGAACTGAATCGTCCTACTGGATTCATATCTGCAGACAATTTATACTCTAAAAGATTCCGACATACGGTATATCTATAAAGGTGTGAGATGAGGATTTTTTTCCTATTTGAGTAGATCTGCCAGCAAGTAAATTAATACGGCATTTCTCAGGACCCACAGGTTAAGTTGCCAGGGAGCCTCTTTGATTGAGCCAGTACGCCCCTGCTTATTATCGCAGACATTGTCTTATAATATGATACTGGGAACCCGCTCGACCACTTTCCGCAAGAAAATATATAAATAAATTAAACAGTTATTTGTGGTGTTCACTGACTAGTATAAATTACAGTAACTCTGTTGATACGTATTCTAAGTTCACCGATCAGGTGTTTCCATGTAGTGCTCACCTCAGTGAATTTCGAATTCAAAATTCGTCATTGTTGACCTACATTTTGTCTATTTCGTATTTTTTTTAAAAATAACCGACACTATGTGTTGAATTTCTGAAATTATATAAAATTCCAGGAGCGCAGAGAAAACTTTGCGGGGCCCTTACACTTCGGGGCCGCTGCGCCACTGATCTGTATCAACAGAAGTAGTATGGAGTGTTAGTAAGGGATGATGTCAGTAGCAGCCAGTTAACATGGCAAGATATGTTTTAGAAGAAAAAAATGTAGTACTTGTATGATATTTCTAAATTTCATGTTTTATAGTAACATAATGCCACTCCCCCACACATAATTTACCTCCATTTAATAGTGTTAAACTTTTGAAAAATGGACTTGGTTTATAATTGACTGGAGATCAATTCTCTTGAACCTACCAGTTTCCAGGAAGGAAGGGGGGGTCGACTCGACTGCATGGGCGGAGTTTGAGCTTTTGCTTTGGGGGGGGGGGCAGATTCTGGGAGAAGCATTTGATGTACCTGAGGGTTGTTGAATATCCCCTTAGTTATAAGGGGTCCGGAGACCTTCCCCCGGAAATAAAAAATAACAACTTAAAAACACTGAGTTCTAGGCCTTTTAGATTTGAAAATGTTAAATTTCCTCGCTTAAGTAAACAAATATTAATTAGTATATTGATTGTCAGTTTTAAAAGAAGCAAAACAGTACGATTATTGAATTTCATTAATTTTTTATTGATACAATACTCGTAATACTTTAAAAAAAGTTACGGTACAATAGTAAGCTTCAGAAATTTTAGAAAAATTAAATTGAAAAGTTCTTTTGATGCCTCAGCAGTAACTGTTGACTCAACACAGTCATTTTACGTTTTTCTTTCTTCAAACTGTACACATCAATCAAATCGTCTAAGTCCCGCTATTGCGGCGCAATTACCGCACATGCCATCATGCGAAACGTCAAGATTTGCGGTATGGCTTCATAACAAAAATGCAGTAACTGAACTTAATCATGTGTTATTTTTTTAGTCTTTTTTAAGTTGGGTTACAGGCTCACTCTGGCCCCTCCAGAACTCCGCCTATGCTCGACTGACCCGTGAGACTCCACTCGGCGCCATGATCCCATCGAAATACACCCTCCTAATTCCAGACGTGGAGTGGTATTAATTTCGCCCGCTAGGTATCGCCACAAGACGTGACAAGTTGTGCGTCAGGGGCGACACCGCGGAAGAACGTAGAAATAATCAACAGGAAGACATGAGAATTGCAGAAGTAACGTGCGTCGCTTGTGAAAAATGCAAGGTACGCACAGAACGTTGAAATGAAAGTGAGTGCGATTAGCAACATTTAGTACTTTTGAAAATATTATTCAAGCAGCGGGTGAAAAGAGAGAGCTAAGGGATATGAGGAAGAAAATATGCAAGGAGAAAAATGTAACATAAAGAGAAAATGTTACAAAAACAAGAAACACAGTGAAATGAAAAAGCATTACGAATAGTTTAAGTTCGTATTGTAGAGAGGAAAAAGAAGCAAGATGTAACGAAACATGGTAAATGTAGAGGAATATAAAAGGTAATTCACCACTTCCTTTGTTTCTATTTTCTCTCTCTCTCTCTCTCTCTCTCTCTCTCTTTTGCACTTTCTAGAATTCTTTCTTTCTCTATTTTGATATTATCTGTCTTCCCTTTTTGCAATCCCTCTCGCTAAGTCTCTTTTTTGTTTCATTTCTCTCTTTCTAACACAAAAGTAAATGGCTTCCCTACGATCACCCTGGAATTTTTTCCATGGAGGAGATCGTATGACAACCAGAGTAACATTAATCAAGAAATTCGGTTTTCAGTTTTGTGTAAATAATCTCCTCTGAAGAGCCCTATTTGGAATCAGACAGACATGTCTCCAATTCTAATCCTTAGCAGTGAGGTGGAGTGTGAGTCACATATCTCCAATTTACTGACTCTTTAAGCCAGACCCATTTCCTCTCTACTGTAAATTTGATAATTTGGAGTTATGTCGCTCGGTTCTCACACGGCGAATTCAAGCCTGCGGTTCTCTAATTTTGCTCTGCCGCCTCGGTGGTCGAGCGCGTTGATTGGTCGACTCGCAATCTCACCATCGAGAGTTTCCGAGTTCGAGTCCTGGCTTCAGCATGGGCGTTCCCATCCCAAACTCAATTTCCCAAGCCGTCAGAGAACTAAATGCATCATATCGATTGATATGCAGTAGTGTGTTTTGTAGCTTCTTCAAAGAATCAGATTCAGATTTGATTTATTTTGGTGCATTTTTGTATCTCGTGAAAGAAACACCAAAGTGCATCATTTGATTCAAGAGAGAATTTCTTTCAATTGAGATGCACTTTAATGCATCAGCTGATGCGTTTTTGATGCACCTTGATGCGTTTTGATGCACCAGAATGCATCTTTTTTTCGTCTGAGCTACATAAAGTCATTAGTTCAGACCAAACGTTTAAGTGCATCATCCAAAAAGATGCAGGAAGGTGCATCAAGGTGCATCAGCTGATGCATTAAAGTGCATCTCAACTGAAAAAAATCCTCACTTGAATCAAATGATGCAATTTGGTGTTTCTTTCACGACATACAAAAATGCACCCAAATGCAACAAATGTGAATCTGATTCTTTGAAGAAGCTACAAAACACACTTTAGTGCATCAATCGATGCATTCTGGTGCATCAATCGATATGATGCATTTAGTTTTCTGTGTGTAGCCTCCCCTGCGGGTATAAGGTGAACTTCAAACAACTACTCACAAATACACACGCATACATCCTTAAGTGCCAGGATGCGAAATCACTGAAGATTAAATATAGCTGTCAATTATTAAATTATATAATATTATTAAATTATATAATATAATTAAATTATATTATAAAATATATTATATCGACTGTCCTTCATTCAAAATGCAATTGCAAATTGAAGATTTTACTATACTACTAATGCTGTGAACAATAATTTGCGTGACTAGGGGGAGTGGCAAAAATGAAGAGACATTAAAAAGATAATAGTTTCCTAAAATTCACATCTAAAAGCTGATACATGTCATATTTATATACTTTGCGGTAGATGACGAAAGGAGATGAGAAATGGAGAATAAATAAGAAGTCGGACTAATTTCTGCGATCTTTAGAGATGATCCTTAGAGATGAGGCTCTTTGTTGTTCGTTTCTTGTGTGTTTTCGATATTATTCCCGTAAAGAATATTCGACTTCAAAAGTAATTGTTCATCTTTTGTTGTTAGAAAAAAACTATCCCCTCTGGAAACGTTTGGTGGGGGGAATTCCCCCTTGTCTCCCCCGGGATGTCGCACCCTGGTAAGTGGGCATGTACCGGGTGGCCATAATTAACCTTTGGAGACACTGGCGTACGCAGGATTTTATTTCAGAGGGGGCTGAAATTTATAAGATGGATATTATATAGCTGCGTTATATCGTATCGTACCCAAGGTATTGTGTAAGAAGTTACAAGTCTTCTGTTATTCTTAACATAGCAGAAAGCAGAGAAAGAAATGCGGAATAAGCAATTAGGCACACTTTAGGTTATTGACTTGAGAGATGGGGATGGAATGAGCGTTGGAATCGTGAGGGAGCTAGATCAGTTGGCGAGAATACGAGAGAGAGTATGGACTGCGGATTGTGAGAGAGAGAAGGGAAGTGGGAAGCGAAGCGATTATTGGACAATGTTACATGAACAGATTGAATTATGACAGGAAGAGACAAGTGACAATTCAGAGGACAAGTGTGGAAATAACCGTAATCTATTTGTGAGGCAAGTATATCCTCTTCTTACCAAAATCCATATCGGTTCAGTCATGGAGAGTACAGAAATCCAATTATTGCACATGTGAATTCTTTTGCCATTTATTTGAATGTAACCTTTCGCATACATCATACTTTAGGCTAAGCGAGTGATCTGGAAGATGAATGACGAATAGCTACATCACCCAATCGAAGCTTCAAGGTTCTTGGTTCGATCCCAACGCAGTTTTAAGATTGCGTTACGATATTTCGTAACCGCAATTAACCTTCGATTTAAAAGTTGTTCGATGAGGAAAATGGTAAAGGAAATTAGCATTTACCACTTTGGTTTTCCCAAGTTCTTTATTGCTTTCATTTGAAAATTTTGATTTTCATAAATTTCGGGAGGGGCTGTGGCCCGATCAGCCCCTCCCCCGCGTATGCCAATGCTTGGATACATGCACCACAGAGAAGCAGTGAGCTGTTATCCTGTTTTGGGGTAGTGACAGGGGTGCCCATTCCCCCCAAGACCAATGGCGCTCCACCCCCAAATCATATCATTCGTGCCCTCAAACCATATAGTAATCCCCACAAAGTATTTAATTACGACAGCGTGTCTACCGAAAGCAACTCTTTTCTTAGATTCTTGTTCCAAACGATGCACCTGCTTTAAATTAAGCAGTATACCAACAAGGAAATTTTTACATCCCTTTCTTTGCCAGCTTTCAAGAATATTAATTTAATGAGATGTCAATACTTTCTTAGGATCCCGAGATATTTAGTCTTTTCCAGCTTCTCTTTTGGCACGTTCGGGGTCGAAAACGTGTGGATACCATATCGCTAAACACAGTCTCCAAAATTTAATGTTCGAACTCCCTCTTCACTACAGACATCCCTTGACAATCTAAGATTTAACACTTTACCAAGAACTTCCTATCTCCCCTTTAATTTTTTGATTTTGATTTGATTTATTTTACTTCGCTTCTTGTGCCACTTTTGGCTAATTTGCAAAGATGGGGATGAGTGATGATATGATGCAATTGATGAATAGACATCACAAACGTCCATGCCCAAGCCAGGATTCGAACCCGGGGCCCCTGGCGTCGCAGCGCGATGTGCTAACCACTCCGCCACGAGGGCCGACATCTCTCCCTTTAAATTTCATACTCAATCCTACCATCAAAATGTCCATGCCAATTTTAGTCATACTGCTGATATTGCCTCCTCCAAAAACTTAATTCTCAGTCTCCACACCAGAATTTCCGCAACAGTCTAAGACAATAGCAATACACAAGAATTGGATATCCCCTCAATTTAATGCTCAATCCCCTTTAACTAAAATACCCGCCATAATCTAAGACCTAGAGTTGGGTACTGTGTCCCCCACCCCCCAACGTTTAATTCAGAATCCACGTGTCAATTAAGGCCTAATATGTAAGAGTTGTCTATTTCTCCCCCCTCAACTTTTCGAAAATGCCCTTAAACACATTCTTTTCTTCATCTAATGTATTAAATATGGTGCATTTAAGGTGTAAAATTTGGAAAAATATATATAAATGCTGAATTTTATATTATCTGAAAGGAAAAAATCCCCCCAAAATCTCGATGGCGCAGCCTGCGCCATAATCCCCCCCTGTCGGCCCCTCTGGGTAGTGAGAGTGCAAAGACCAACAGACATTCGTCGGAGGATGAAGACGCAATATGGGGATTCCTGTGCGTTGCTTCAGCAGGTTTGTGGGAGGGACAGAAAGTTTAGAAGTGGAGTGTCAACTCTGACTGACGTAGCTCGCTCCAGTCGTCCTCGCACTGCGATGCTCATACTTTTCTAGCACTGTAGAGGTCCAATCCTGAAACCAGTGGCGTGCGGTGCTAATCAGGCAGGGGAACAGGTGACCTGCACTTGCCCACTCCCCACCTCCATACCTGTCGTAATATAATACAGTAGACCAAGTAAAATTCAACCCTTACTGAAATGAACCAAATAAATATACGATACATATGTTAAATTGCCAGAAGTGACATACATGAGGCACGTTAAAATTATGACAATAACATTGTTAAAGCAAATATGATATAATGTAAAGAAAACATTAAAAACAAAATTGTTGATGCACAACAAAGAAAAAAAATAATGAAAGAAATTTATGAGTGATCAGAGGAAAAAAATGTTTTGTCGAAACCTGAGTATTCTTGTAATTTAAACGTCTTCAATGCAATAATGACATTCAGATGGCCGAGTTTTTTCATGACGTTCGCTAGATTTGTAGAAATTGTGACAAAACCCGAACTATTCCAAACTCCCTTCTCAGCAGGGTTTCGGAGCGGAGTGCGGAGCGGAGTGCGGAGCGTACTAAAGGAGCGCTCCGGAGCGACTTCGAAGCCTCATTTCTACTCCGCTCCTCGCTCCGGAGTGGAGCGTGTTACGACAGCACTCCGATCCGGAGCGGAGTGGTTCAACTTTTTGAGAGACACGCTCCGCTCCGGAGCGGAGTAGTTCGACTTTTTAAGTCGCACGCTCCGATCCGGAGCGGAGCGTGATATGATAGCACTCCGCTCCGGAGCGGAGTGGCAATTTTTTTTAGACGTACGCTCCGATCCGGAGTGGAGCGTGATACAACAGCACTCCGCTCCGGAGCGGAGTGGTTCGGCTTTCTGAGACACACGCTCCGATCCGGAGCGGAGCGTGATACAGCAGTACTCCGCTCCGGAGCGGAGTGGTTCGGAATTTTTAGACGCACGCTCCGATCCGGAGCGGAGCGTGAGACAAGAGCACTCCACTCCGGAGCGTGGTGCTTTTGACAGCATGCTCCGATCCGGTTAGGAGTTTTTTTTTTACACTAATGCTGTAATGCAACTATGAATAATGGGAATGTGCACATTAAAGCCGACTTCCGTGACGGAGTGGTTATAGTTTCCACGTACTCTAATTGTTTGTCTGTATGATCGCCCCCGCTTGGAGGGGAGGGACAGAAGGGATCATGCTTCCTTATGGCCCTAGTCGAACGGGTGAAGGGGGAGGTGCGCGGGGACTTTTGGCCGAAGCTTTTTTGTTTGTGGTCGCTCTAAAGCACAGCACCCTACGACGTCAGGGATCCGTGGGGTGGTTCAAATCCCGGCAAGGGCTTGTACTACATTGATACACTTGTATGTTGAATTGTACCTTCTGCAAATATGCTGTATAAAGAAACAAACTGCCGGAGTACTAAGTGAGGCGAGTGTACAATCTGTGTGTGTATCGTTCATGAATTTCATCATAACATCGATCATCCCCATCTTCGCGATTAGCCAAAAGCGACAAAGAAGAGAAGTAAAATGAACTTAATCAATCAATCAATCATGCACATTAAACAGTGGTAAAACAATACAAGAATGCTGTTTTGGCTCAATAGAGAGAGAGAGAGAGAGAGAGAGAGAGCTATAGTACGTAAATTGTTCATTTGATGCAAGTTGAAAAATATGAATTACGTAAATAGTATTTCCGTATTGAGATGTACTATTTTGTATTGTGACTCTTAGATATAAGAATTTAAATGTTATGTGTTGAATGGGTTACGAATAATTTCAAGCAATCAGTTTTTCTGCTTTGCGGATTTGTCCGACCCACCTCCCCCATACAACAGATAGCTTCGTTTTGTGCCGTATTCAGTGTTCCTTGCAGGTGACTCAGTGAAATCGGCTAGTGCATTGGTCTTGTGCCCGTTTCAAGAGGGGAGTAGGGTGAAACTGGTACGTAGCTTGTTTGTGCGTGCTTTCGGGGTTGAGAACTTCGTTCGCTGCGCTGTACGTTGCGTTCGACTTATCCAGTGTTGCCAGTTGTATTAGAATTATGCTACACCAATTCTGGCTAGATTGTTCTCTTTTAAAAGTATTACTTGCGCGTGTTGTTGTTCTCTTCACTGTCACATAAAGAAGCCTTTGAAAGCTGTGTTCTCTTGTATCGTTACATGCATATTATGTGTGCTTGTCAACGGTGATATATGGACATTTAATGAAATTTTTAACGCCGCTGATACATGGACGTCTTCATGATTTTTTTCCAGGAAGGGACAAGGAAGGCATTTTTCCAAGGGAGGGGGGACGATGACAATGAGGCAGAATTTCCCCAAAATAGTATTACTCCCTTTAAAAAAATCTTCAGTTTGAAGTTATCATGTTCCTGCAACGCCGTTGCAATAATTAACATATATTACTGTGACTGAAATGAAATTAAATGCGTGAAATATGTACTTTTTGATTGACTTTCATTTCCGGGTGGCGTGGCCCCCTCCCTTCCTGACGTCCATGCGTATGGAGAAATCATTCCAACCAGTCTCGGTTAATGGAATTATATGGTGACTAGATTTGTTAAATCAATACACAAGAACAACAAAGAAAAATCCGTAATTGTTAATTCTATGCATCATAAGCCACGAGAACCATGGAAGATCTGTACTGTAATAATGAATTGAAGGAAATCATGCGAGTTTTTATTTATAGTCTACCTGTTCAAGTAGGAATGGAAAGGTGCACAAAAAGAAGTACAAAAAATGTATGTAAAAGAAAACCAAGTATTTCGATCAAGTTATTTCTATACTTGTAATCAACTATGACAAATTATCCTTTCAACTAAGTATAAGTTTCAATTTGTCTTTTCCGGACTATTACCTTTGCCTTGCCTTTAATCGTATATTTATCATGATCCGTAATTTTAAACAAATCCTAGATAAGTAAGTAAAAAAATAGGACACCGAAACTATGGAAAAGAAATGTACTGTGATAGAGAAACAAACACAAAGGAAACACCAATGACATTAACGCGGGTCAAACCTACACCATTTGTCGTTGAGAGCTGCACTCACATCCACGAACTCGCAGAAATATTCCCATGGAATTCGTTATTCGTCTGATATTGAATACCCAATGATGCTTTGTGTTATGTAATAGACACTTATGAAGTGAATACATTATTAGGACTTTGCCAGATTTCAGAAAACACACACACACACATACGTAAAAGATATAAATAAGAGGTTGTTAATTTGGAAATGAATTTCCAAGTTGTATTTTTATGCTCTTGTGAATAGATGTAAAGGAAAGTGAAGTCTCTTATTGTTAAACAGAATTACAAATTTATATTTGTTTACGGATTAATTTATCACAATATACATTGCAATTATACATTCAACACATGTTGAAACAATGTCTTTTGTTATGGACTTTTGGTGGATTTAAGACTCAACAATACGCTATCGAGAATAGACCTACAGTTTGAATCCTACCTAAAGTGGGATTCGAGCCACTATGTCCCTCCACCAGGTATCGACCCCAGTGCCCCTTCATTACAAGGCGACGTTGTTACCACTATGTTATTGGAGCACAGCGCGCTACTTTTCATTTCAGCACACATTTATCAATTCTCTCATTATCATCGTCGCGATTATCCAAAATTCAAAACTAAGAAACAAAAAGCAAATCAAATGCCATCAGTGAGGAAGGCACGTATTGCTCGCAGCCCTGTTTTCCAAAATGAAACCATAAAATTCAGGACATGCCCCTATCCAAGTAGGTAATATTACATTTTGTGTTTATCACGAGTAGAGGCAATTGGAGAGTTCACAATAATCATTTGGAGCTCGAATCATCATTTGGAGCTCGCCGTAACCTACCCTAACCTACCCTAACCTACCCTACCCTAACCTACCCTAACCTACTCTAATCTACCCTAACCTACCCTAACCTACTCTAATCTAACCTAACCTAACCTAACCCAACCTAACCTACTCTAATCTAACCTAACCTAACCTAACCTAACCTAACCTACTCTAATCTAACCTAACCTAACCTAAACCTAACCTAAACCAACCCAACCTAACCTAACCTAACCTAACCTACCCAACCTAACCTAACCTAACCTAACCTACCCTAACCTAACCTACCCAACCTAACCTAACCTAACCTAAACCAACCCAGCCTAACCTAACCTAACCTAACCTACCCAACCTAACCTAACCTACCCTAACCTAACCTACCCAACCTAACCTACCCAACCTAACCTACCCAACCTAACCTAACCCAACCTAACCTAACCTAACCTAACCTAACCTACCCAACCTAACCTAACCTAACCTAACCTACCCTAACCTAACCTACCCAACCTAACCTACCCAACCTAACCCAACCTAACCTACCCTAACCTAACCTAACCTAACCTAACCTAACCCAACCTAACCCAACCTAACCCACCCTAACCTACCCTAACCTAACCTAACCTAACCTAACCTAACCTATCAAAGGGCCTGAGGGGTCCATGTATTTTTTATGTCTGGCAACACTGCTGGGGGCCTAGTGTTGGCGACCTGTGGGCCCTTACTGTAGCCTTTTATGAGGGGGACTTATTGTCCTCTTTTTTACATTTGGCAACTCTATTGGATGTTCCTCCTTTGAGGCTTGGGTTTTGCCAACCCATCCGAAGAAAATTCCACTATATGATCTTTCACTGGCTAAGCTAACCTACAAATAGGAATTGGCAACACCGACGAGGCTCGAATCATCATTTGAGGCTCGAATCATCATTTGACGCTTGAATCATCATTTGAGGCTCGAAATCATCATTTGAGGCTCGAATCATCATTTGAGGCTCGAAATCATCATTTGATGCTCGTCGGTGTTGCCAACCCACTCTACAAAAATTCTGCAATATGATATTTCACAGGCTAAGCTAACCTACAAATAGGAGTTGGCAGCACTGACTTATAAACCCACTGGGTCCTCTTGGCATGTTTTTTCATGATGTGTTGCTAGGCTATTGGGCATCTTGGCGTATACAATGTATATATTTTGAGGGGGGTTATGTCTTTTTATGCTGTACGAATTTCAGGGAGCTTGACAGTGACAACCAACAGAATAGGTAAACCTACATCCAGGAACTGGCAACACTAGTTTCTGACAGTGAATTTGAAATAAAATATTAAACAAAATACATGAGTAAGCACTGTGGGTACAAATAGTACCAGTGTTGTGCCCCCAACACCAACTGGGGAACTGGGGGAAATAATTGTACAACAATTTGTACCTAATTGTACAATACTTGTACCTAATTGTACAACATACATATACACAGACATAAAAGAGAGAGCCTTCCCGCAACTTACTTCATGTACAATTTATATGATTTTACAACTGTAAAAAGAAAGCATATGTGTTCTGTATGCACACATTTATTCTTATTTTTTGAAGTTGAATGAAAGCACATGTTTTTACGTTCTCGTAATAGTAACCTTGCTCCACTGATTTTAAATTGCTTCCATGCGCTTTTTTTTCCGTGTTATTTCCGTATGCACGCAACATTCGAATGAAACACGGAAGGAATGTTAGTATAGCAGGCTCCGAGTTTACAATTTATTAAATTAAACAATAATTTATGTAAGAATATACTTGTACTTACCGAACACAAAATAATAAAAGCACATGTGAATGTTTGCGTGTGTTCATGTTATATGACGACTGAGTAAAAAATAATATTGACTCCCCGAAAGATAAAGTTCCGAGTTCGACATCAGATGCATGCAAATTTTATGTTTTGCTCTCCAAAATCTTCATTTTATGTTTGTGCTATTTGTCATACAGCAGAGGAGGAGAAGAGTGGGAGAGAGGGGAAGTACTATCAGCGCCATCTATTAACAAACAATAGAACTATTTCCATATGCACACAACATTCGCCGTCAAACTTTTTCAACACCCAAACATTTTAAACGTTCTTACGTAGTAATACGATCTAGCTGAAGATGTTTAAAAGAGTACTCTTAGTCGACGTAGCTAATTGCTAGGGCCCTTATATTACTAAAATATTCTTTGATTTACATATTCTCATACCGCCATATGTTGTTCTACTTGCCTTCTTCCAAAAAAATGCTAATTAGCGAGAGTTAATTAAGCAAGGCAAGTAAAAGAAGCAAACTAGAACAAGATACGTGCCGGCGTGAGGATATGTAATAAATTCGATTCAGAGGTGGATCGAATTAATATCAGGGGATATTTTGCATTTTTTCTCTATAATGTACAAAACATTTACCGTACATAATCTTTTCCATTTACAACAGTATAAAATAAGAGGAATATGTGACAATATCCATATTAATTAGGAAGGTATATTGTATGCTAGGTTAGCTAATTGCGTTTTTTTTTTTATTTTACAGCTTCACTGTATAGAGGGAGGATGGAAAAAGAGAGCTCTACGGAAACTGACGCTCTTAACAATGTTGTACGCCCGTGAAAATTATATATAAATAAGACTTAAGCGTATTATCTGCTTTCATGTCAGATTTAGCCAACCTGTGAGCTGTAGTGTTTAGGTGACAAGCGACCTGCTCAAATATGATACTGTTGACAATATTGTACGCCCGTGAAAATTATATATAAATAAGACTTAAGCGTATTATCTGCTTTCATGTTAGATTTAGCCAACCTGTGAGCTGTAGTGTTTAGGTGACAAGCGACCTGCTCAAATATGATACTGTTGACAATATTGTACGCCCGTGAAAATTATATATAAATAAGACTTAAGCGTATTATCTGCTTTCATGTCAGATTTAGCCAACCTGTGAGCTGTAGTGTGTAGCAACAAGTTATTACGTAATATAATGATGTCATATCAGTCGTGTTGTTTTCTGATTGGCTTAGTGTCTCGACTAAAAAAACAGAGATTTTGATTGGCTAATAATTTATATGTGGTGTTTTCTGATTGGTTTAAGTAAGCAAGATTTCTATTGGCCGTCTAAATCTATATAAGCCGGAGCACAGCGCTGATTTCTCACCTTTGCTGGATTGGCAGAGGAACCCACGTGGCGGGGGATAGAACCTGAACGGGCTCCACCAAAATATAGGAGACTAGAAGCATATAATTTGGCGGAAAAAACCCAAGTAAGGTCATTGAGAATATTTCAAAAATAGATTTTTTTTTAAAAAAGTTAAGAATTATATTTTGCATTGCACAGCATTCGGTATTAAATAACATACCCCCAAAAAATCTGGGGATAGAACCTGAACGGGCTCCACCAAAGTATAGGAGACTAGAAGCATATAATTTGGCGGAAAAAACCCAAGTAAGGTCATAGAGAATATTTCAAAAATAGATTTTTTTTTAAAAAAAAGTTAACAATTATATTTTGCATTGCACGGCATTCGGTATTAAATAACATACCCCCAAAAAATCTCTGCATTATGCGTTCTGTAAAAAATTGCCCTACGTGCCAAACTGCTGTGTCAAGTGTACATTTTCAAAGACACTGTCGTACTTGTGTGCCGGGAAAGCGAATATGTGCGACCAAACTGTGCTCTAAGTGTGGAAAAAATATTACTATTGCCAACTTCAAGCGACACCAGCTTACTTGCAAGAGCACTGGAACATCTCTACCGCAACCTTCCAAGCGAAAGGTAGAAGTAACCTCCCTCGATGCATCGCCACCTGCCAAACGCGTCAAGCTGGCGAAGAAAGCAGACCGATTTGCGTTTGAGTATTTATTAGAAGATTTTGACATAACATCAGACAGCTTCTGCGATGTGCGTAGTTTTCTGGAGAGCGAGCGAGCTAAGATAATATCCATCCTCAACGATGTATTGGCCACACACTCCACTAAATTCTATGCTGTGCTATGCTGCAAGTATAAGAAGCCGACGGATGAAATATATAAATTCTTCCATGCCACAAAAGCAAAAACACTGCATCAGGCAGATGTCACTGACCTCGACAGCATCTACGACAAGTTTGTCGAGGAGCTTGTGGCAAAGCACGAGGAGCATCAGGCTGAAGGCTCGGGCGGTTCGCTGTGTGGCGACCCCCACGAACTTTGTCTGAAACTTAACAAATTCCTGCCACTGGCAGGGTCTAGCTATATTGCCCTGCCACCCGAGGTTGAAGCAAGGAAAGCGATTCTCAATATTCAGAACAAAGACACCAAATGCTTCCTCTGGTCGGTGCTGGCAGCATTGCACCCTGTTCACTGGGAAAACAGTCCACGCTATGTTGCACACTACAAGCAGTATGAGTCGGAACTGGAGGATGCAATGGCCGGGATTGCCTACCCTGTAGAAGTCTCGCATATTCGCAAGTTTGAGGTTCGTGCTCGTGACTTGTTGGGCCTGCAATTAGCCATCAATGTTTACGGTCTCACCGAGAACAAACATGAGGTCTACCCTATTCGGGTAAGTGATGTAGATGATGATAGTGCACAGCGAATTGACCTTCTTCTTATCAAGAATAACACCTGCCACCATTATACGCTTATTCGCTCTCTTTCCAGACTTGTTTCAAATCAGAAAAATAGACATAATGGTCACATCGTGGTGTGTCGCAGGTGCCTGTCCACTTTCGACAACCGAAAACAATATAAATTCAAACACTCTCGAGGACCCAACATTTCTGCTGAGAAGCTAGCTCGCCACATGCTCTACTGTGGTACCAACAAGCCTGCACGAACTATCCTGCCCGAACCTGGTCCAGTAGAGTGCTCTCGCATGCACAGTGCTATGGTGAAGCATCCTGCCTTTATTGTAGCAGACTTCGAGGCTTTTCTTCAACCTCTGTCTAACTGCGAGCCCAACCCCGAAACATCCTCTACTATTCCTTTCCAAATCCACGAGGCCTCGAGTTACTCCTATGTTGTGGTGTGGCGAGACCAACATATTGCCTCCGAGCCCTATGTGTATCGCGGTCCCGACCCGGTCAAACACTTCCTGGAGAGAATGCAACAGGAAGCCATCAAGATAGGGAAGATGCTGTTGGCCCCCAAGCCCATGCTGCCTCTGTCTCCCAAAGACAAGCATCAGCACGAAATAGCTCTAAATTGTCCTGTTTGCAACTCGGTCTTCACTGACGATAACAAAAAGGTCCACCACCATGACCATTATGGGACCGGAAGCTACATTGGCCCGTGGTGCAACAGATGTAACTTGAGTGCCAAAGACCCGCGCTTCATAGCGGTCTTTTTTCACAATGGCTCGGGATATGATTTCCATCACTTGGTCACACATCTAGGGTACGACAATGTGAGAATCAAGGTCCTGGCACAGAACGAGGAGCGTTATATTAGCATCAGCAAGTGGGTGCCGATCCCCAACTCAAAAAACAGGAGCATCGAGCTTCGGTTCCTCGACTCTCTGAGGTTCCTCCAGGCAAGCCTGGATGCTCTTGCTGGGAAGCTCAGAGACGACCAACTAGCCATTACCACATCAAGTTTCCCGAACTTAGATGTCGCACTCATCAGACGTAAAGGGGTCTACCCCTACGAATACGTCACAGACCCTTCCAAGTTCGAAGAAGAGATGCTGCCTCCCCAGGATAAGTTCTACAGCCAGCTGAGAGGTTCAGGTATTACCGACGAGGAGTACAAGCATGCTCAGTCTATGTGGGTCGAGTTGGGTTGCCGAACTTTCGGTGATTACCACGATGCATACCTGAAGCTTGATGTGACGCTTCTTGCTGATGTGTTCCAGGCGTTTCGGGCGACTGCGATAAACATTTACAACCTGGACCCTGTATATTTTTACAGCCTTCCTGGACTGGCATGGTCGGCCATGCTTCTGCTGACTAAAATTAAACTTTCACTTATCTCCGATATTGATATCATGCTTTTCATCGAGAGAGCTATCCGGGGCGGCATGGTCCAAGTGTCGCAACGCTTCGCACACGCCAACAATCACCACATGGCCACTGGTTACGACCCCTCCCAACCATCAAGCTACATCATGTACACCGATGTGAATAACCTTTACGGGCACTCCATGATGCAGCCACTCCCAACAGGACAGTTTGAGTGGGTTGATCCTTTATACCACGACATCGAAAAAGAGTGCGACGAGTTTGGGTTTTTTGCCGAGGTGGACCTTGACTTCCCCGAGAAGCTGCAGGATACATTCTGTGACCTTTCGCCTGCTCCGGAATTCAAGTGTCCACCTGGCTCGGATCAACCGAAGCTCGTCATGGACTTGGAGCCCAAAAAACGTTATGTGCTACACTACCGGAACCTCCAGTGGTTAATGCAGCAAGGGGTCTCGGTCAAAGCAGTTCACCGCGTGCTCTTGTTCAGGCAGTCTCCATGGTTGAAGCCGTACATCGAACTGAACACCAAACATCGCACTGCTGCCACTTCGGAACTTGATCGCGATTTTTTCAAATTAATGAACAATGCGGTATTTGGGAAGACTATGGAGAATGTGCGAAATCGCGTTGATGTGAGGTTGGTGACGAAGAAAACACAGTGTCGTCGACTTGTTGCAAGCTCGCTGTTCAGATCTCGAACAATTTACAACGAACAGATGTCTCTGATTCACATGAACCGGGGCGAGGTGCTACTCAACAAGCCCATCTATGTGGGAGCTGCAGTTTTGGATCTGAGCAAGTTGTGCATGTTCGAGACATATTACGACATACTACGTGCACACTACAACCACAATATCTCGCTCCTCTACACAGACACAGACAGCCTGGTGTACCATGTTCGCACGGCCGATGCGTATGGTGATATAGCCAAAGTTCCAGCTCTTGTCAAGCTCTTCGACACATCGGGCTATCCCCAGCTAAACCGGTATGGAATTCTGCCCCGAAACAAAAAAATACCCGGCAGGGGATGTGATTGTGGAGTTTGCTGGACTTCGTGCCAAAGCCTATGCAATTCGGGCCGAGGGCAGCGTTACCAAGAAGGCAAAGGGTGTAAGCAGGCAAGTGGTTCGGGAGCACCTCAAGTTTGAGGATTACCTCGAGTGCCTCAGAACAAAATCGCCCATTCTACAAAAAGAGCATCGTATCCAAAGCGTCGATCATGTGCTTACAACTAATATTGTCAGGAAAGTTGCTCTGGATGCACACGACGACAAGTGGTGTATTCTTGAATGTGGGGTCCACACACTTCCGTGGGGCCACTATCGCCTCCAAACTAGTAAGGCCTGCCCAGAGTGCAACAAAAAGTAATAGGCAATGCAAAATGAAAAAAAAAAAATCAATTTTAATTTACTTCAACTTCCTCGATTACATGCATGGCACAGCAAAATTAAACTTCTGGGAAACTGCTTATTGTAGTTTGTACTTGTGTATATAAAATTCCACATTTCTTATTGTGTGCTATTTTTTTAATTTTTTTTTTTGTATCTAAAACTGTTCAGTTACTCTTTCATTCTTGACGTCATACACAAATGTTTTCTCTGCAATAAGAATGACGCTGCACAGAGTATCTGCAGGCAAGGCGTCGTGGAACTCGCATACGATCTTTATGTTGGTGCGATCGTTAACAACCACCTGTTTTCTTTTAGATGTGTTGATGACGAACATGGGTCTGCGAGCTATGAACTCGCTGGGGTTGTAGTACACGTCCATATTGCCGGAGGTCACTCTCTTGTAAGCTGTGTACGCCTCGTAAAGTTTCAGGTAATCGTTGTTCGTAATGTTTAGATTGTAGTTCTCGCGTGGGAAAACTTCATTCCTGCCATTTTTGAGGTAAACATTCTTAATTTTGCAATTATAAAACTGGCTAGAATCTTTCTCTTGGTTATTATCTTTCCCCGTCTGGAAGAGCACGACGGTAAACTCTGGCATATCGTACCGGATGCTGTTGAACTGCGTAGTAACATCAAATTCAAAATGGTTGCCGGAAGCAGGTTTCTGCACGCACTGGTAGCCGTAAAATTGGATGGGTACTTGGGGGTTCTTCAAGATGTCGGCTTTGTACTTGAGACCGTAATTAGATTCGTATTCTACCACAGGCACGCGCAGCTCCATGGACTGGATGACGCACTTGGCAGCGTCGGGTAGTGTGTTGGCAAGTGCTGCACCGTCTGCACCCAAGGTGCTGTAACGCATCAGCACATCGTTGTCGTTGGCGCTTCTGCGCAAAGTGACGCGTAAACCACCCTTCCACATGATCTCCGTGTAGTCGGAGAAAAAGCCTGGAAGCAAGCGCATGGGAAACAGTACTGTGTGGCTTCGAGTTTTGATTTTTATACCTGCTTCGAATCCCCCTGCCTGGTAGTATGCTGCATCGGTCTTGGAGAGCTTCAGTGTTCCCACAGCTGTAGAAGTAATCCCGGGGTAGTCAACCCTATCGATGACGGTGCCATGCTTTCTAACTTCCACTTGCGAGAACAGATGCGGTACAAAATTGTCCACAAGTTTTAAATTTGCATTGGCGTTAAAAGCTTCCCCGTTGTCTCTCTTCACCACATCAAACTTGATATACAAATCAGCTCTGTGAGGGTGAATGAACCCATCCCCGACGTCCACATCGTATTCAATCTCCCTGTTCGGTTCGTTCAAATTGGCGAAAGTGCGACGATTGGGTGGGAAGGACTGCAACTCGTAACTTTCGATTTGCTCCATGATTGTTATTTATTATACGTTAATCTCCACGACGGCGGTGGTAGTAGCTCCGGCAAAATTCACCACCTCCCCCTTCTCGTTTGTCACTGCCAATTCTATGTTGTCTATGCGATTACGAGATATGGGGAAGTATATCGGTGGTGAGGGTGTGTATATAATCGGTTCCATGAATTCAGAGTTTGGTTTGAACGTAGCGATGATACCTGTCTGCTTGTGGCTGCCTGGGATGCCATCCGAGGATTTGGTGATCATGCCTTCTGCCACGTTGCAATGTATGTTCAGAGTCTCGATAGCTAGAAATTTAGGAATGTTGGCACCGATGTGCTTGATGCCAGGTTCGAGCTTTGTGTTGTTCTCGAATCCCAGAAGCTCTCCAACAGTGCCTAGGTCTACTGTTTCCGTAGCAGACACAATTTCAACTCTGTGAGTTACAGAATTTTGAGATAGCAGTATATTTCTTGGCAATTGGGCTTGCAAGGTAGACAGATTGTACTGTCCTGGCATGATAACTATTTTTTCATTTCCAACAGTAATTTTGTTATTGTGCTCCGTGACATTGGGTATCAAGTACATGCTGTAGAATGCACGAAGAGCAATAGATTTAGGATAGATGATGTCGTCATGCAACGCGAGTTTCAAGACCGAAGTCTCGCTGGTGAGATGGAACACTCCCATAGTGTTTTAGGTACCACAATGCTTTCTGAAAATGCTCCACTGAGGGGTTATTTATTTTAGACATGTATGCGAGAACGGAAAGGCATAGGTGGCCGCAGTTAACATCGGTGAAACCCTGGATGCGTTCGTCATTGTAGTAGAGGTTGGCAACACTGAGATACTTCACCAACCTGGCAGGCGGTGTGCCACCGAACGAATCGAAAACAAATGCTTTGTCATCGTCAATTTTGAGGTAGCATATCCAATGTGTACCAGGATTTTTGTAGCTGTCCAGGTTGACCACGCCATACTCCTTTTTCTTCACAGCAGAGGGTAGAGAATCGGACATGAAAACACCCCTAAAGTTCCTTATTCCCAACAGTTCGATCAGAGATTCAATATCGAAGTTGGACAGGGCTTCTTCTTTTTTTTATATTTCTTCAAAGCATCGAGGTTGTTTTTTCGCTTTTTGGTCACACCTTTCCCCTTCTTTTCCATAGCCAGGTTGTGACGTTTCTGTTCTTCCAGCTCGGCCTTGTTCTTTTTTGCATCGATGACGGTTTTGGCAATGGCAGCACTGCCTCCTGCCAAGCTGCCCACTGCACCCAAAGCTGCCAAGATGGCCGGAATGCTGAATATGAAACCTCCAATCTTCTGCTGCTTCCGCGAATGCTGCAACTTTTTCAATTGTGGAGTGCTGAGCAGCAATTTCATTCCGTGTCCTTTAGACAAGCATGAACGTTTCTTCTCGCGTTGTTTCTTGGTGAGTAACCCATCGAGGGCACCCAGTGTTTTCAGATTCGAATATGGTATCTGGTACACGACGCCCTTGGCCTTCATGATGTAATTTTTTTTTTACGGTATGTTATTTTATATATGTTCAGAGATTTTTTGTTTTCCCTCCCGTGTAATTTTTTTACGGTATGTTATTTATATATACTTTGCAGCTATTAAACAAATTCGATTATGTGCTTTGTTTTCTTACCAAGAAGTTCTTTTGTCCCCTTGTACACGATTCGAGTTGTGTTCTCGATTAAAATGGATAGCTTCTCGTCGGATAACATGCTAGCGTATCGATCTGGTAAAAATAGACTGTATTGTCCGTTGAGCAACAGACGTACTTTAGGACCAAACTGGGTTGCAACAATTGAACCAGAAGTTATTGCGTAAGGTTTGTCCACTTCCAATTCCTGAATTTTTATATATTCGACTGACAAATTTAGCATTTGTTTTAATGCCTGGACGTCACTAATTTTTTCACTCATATCGAAGAAATATTTTTTTTGGTCTCGTAGATTTTTTACAGTGTGTTATTTATAGAAAAAAATTTCGGCATTGCCTAATGCGATCAAGTGATCGATGATCCTGCTGGTTTCAGCATTTGAAGCATACCAGTCGTCTGTATATCGTCTCCTCCCCTGTCTCCACTCGTGAAGTTTGTCCATCTTATCAGCCGATTTTTATCAGCAGCCCGAAAAAAAAAAAAAAAAGCATAGGGAGAAGAAGAAGATTTTACACCGCTTATTTTTCTCAGATGATCCAGAAGTATCATTTCACAGGGCAAGCGAAATTGTGGTGTTATTTTAACTAAATCAATAAGCTTTTTAACATCCTCGTGACTATCGTCGAAAGTAAATATAAATATTTTGTATAACACTTCTGTTGGTAAGTCTGTTATATGCGTAGACATTTTTTTTTTTACTGTATGTTATTTAATTACAGCCCCCACCCCAATTTTTGTTTTGTGTTCATGGCGATGGTGGTACCCAGTGCGGCGACCCGTTCACCCAACGATGCGTCTCTGCTCACGAACCTTTCGAAAGCTGCATGTTCCAATTTTTTGTCTGCTTCGTGACGTGCGTCCAGATTCGTCTGCGTGGTGTTGTAGGCGATGTCGTGATCTTTGCATGCCACGTCCAACGGATTCACACCCTTGTCTCCTCTCTCCAATCTTTTCTCGAGTTTGGTACCCGGTCCGCAGTATTGGTAGCCAGGTAGATGCATCTCGAAAGGTAACTTGTTGATGATGTCGTTCACGAGTCCCTTTCCTTCGGCCACATTCCAAAATTTCGGAGGCAGCGTGTTGATGATTTTGATCAGGTAACCTATGCCCTTGTCGTCGTTCACGATGAAGTTGGAAAGTTTCGTGCTGATCATGTCCACGATGCCAACCTTCTCGTTGTAGAAATTACGATTGCCTGCATTCTCTTCGCCGGCTATCACCAACAATCGGTCCACGAGTTTCCTAACGTCGTCCACCCAAACGAATTCTTTGGGTAACGTGTTGTAGCGTTTGACGCCGCTGCCTGTTTTGACCTGGTTCCAAATCGGTTTGATGAGATTCCTGTACTTCTAGCCGCTGCTCGATTTCACCCTATTCTGCGAGGCGTCGTTGTTCTGGTACAAGGCATCCGTCATGATCAGAATTTCCTTGTAACTTTGGTAATCTTCGTCGGTGTAATCTTTCGGCTGCTTTTTGGCGACGAGTTCCCACAGTCCCACAGTGCCGGGATACCTGTTCCAACTATCCTTGTCGCCCAAATTGACTTTAATGTCGTTGCCTTCGAAGGTCACCTTCGATTTCCCAATCTTCCACACCACACCGCCGCCTTCGTTGCTTTCCATGCTCGGATACAATCCGAACACTTCATCCTTGTCGAACTTCCCCGTGCTCAGGTAGTCTCGTGCCAAAGGTCCCAACTCGATTTTATCCGAAGACGACGTGCTGCCTATGGCTCGACGTCGTGCCGGTACGTCCTTCAGTTCGAACGGCGTCGAAGGAATGCTCGAAATGGGCGTGGGTACAGCGTAACTTTTAGCTGCGAGTGGTACGAGTTCGTTGATCAAATTTTTATTTTGTTCCGTGACACTTTTAATTTCTTTACCTAGACCGCTGATGGCATCGATCACGGGTTGATCCTGACGTTTCTTCTCTTCGTAGAATCCGCGATTCTCGGATTTCCAACCTTTGAAGCGTTTCGCGAGGTATTTTCGCAACTTGAGATTTTCGTCTTCGATTTTTCGTTTCGTCATGACGTTATTTATACACGTCGTTTCTCACAACGTTGCAACGTTTAGAAAGTCGTTGATTTTGTTTCTGTATTTTCCGTCGATGGGTTTCCTCGTCATGTCGATCGTCGCGAATCCGAAATCGTCACTGTTCCAGCAAGAAGAGCAGCGTTCCGAAAATTGATTGTAGTTCATGTCTCCGCCTACGTAGTCATCGTACGCGTGCTTGAGGTTGGTGTGATCTTGACGAAACAAACATATGAAATTAGCGTTGTCGCGTAGTAACTGTTTTGGAATTTTGGAAAACGTTTGAGTTAGGTAAAAGCAATCCATTTCTTTGTGACGACCTTGCGTGAAAAAGTTGCGAATTTCATTTTGATTTTCCAGGATGACGTCGTCGAACACAACGACTGAATTTTCACGACAATCGTCGAGTGGTTTTATTTCCGAAGCGAACGTTGCAATGTCCAGACCATCGTACACTTTCATCAGTTGCTGGTATTTGGATTGCTCCAAACTTTTCGAGAACACGTACAGGTGCCTGTTCTTCCAATCTAACCAATTCGGTGCGAGGAGAAAATTGTCCACAAGCAGTGTCGTTTTCCCACACCCCGAAGGACCTACGATCAGACAGCGGATGCTGTCGGGAAGCAACTCGCCGTTCTTTTTTTTTTCTCGTTTGACTTTCCGGATCCGGTAGACGCTTCACCACATTCCACGTACTCACAAGATCACTTCGTTCGCGTCGATCCAACTCTTTTCCGGAAGTCCCAGCCATTTGACAAGCAGTTTGTCACCTTTCCTGCGTAATACTTTCTCGATGAGGTACGTGTCGGGGTGTTTCGTTTTAGAGAGTTCCTCTTCGTAAAATCTTCCTTTCAAAATCTCGTCGCTACTATCTTTTATTATATACGTGTGTCGGTTTCCGGGTAGAACTCGAACCACCGTAAAAAGTTCCGTGCTCCAATTTTTTGTGAATCCCTTCTCGAAGGTGCGTTTGAATTTGCTGATCCTCACCTGGTCTCCAATTTTGTATTTAGCTTTCTTTGTCGTGGGTGTGTACTTTGGACAGTAAACGGTAGAAATTAAACGCTGCTCGTCAGATTTCGTAACGTCGGCTGGCTTCATGCCTATCGTTCTGTGTACCGTATCATTATAGGTGTCGACGAGTTCCGGCAGGATGTCGACCCATTTGTAATTTCCCTTAAGCGTGAATCGTTTCCACATGTGTGTTTTCAAGGTTCGATTGAATCTTTCCACGATGCTGGCTTTGATGTGACTGAAGGTCGAATAATGTCGAATCTTGTGTTTTTGAATAAACTTTTGGAATACGGCGTTGTAAAATTCCTTCCCCTTGTCCGTTTGCAGAAACCGCGGTCGTCTGCCGCCGCTTTCGCGAAAAATTGTCTTGAATGCTTCCGTGACGCATGTTCCCGTTTTCGCCTTCAAAGGTAGAGCCCATGCGAATTTCGAAAATGTGTCTATGACGGTGAGGAGGTACTTGTTGCTCTTGTTCAATTTATGTACGTTTTTCAAATTGCCGCTGCTCATCTCCACGAGGTCGCTTTGCCAGAGGTCGTCGATGCCCTTGGTTACCACAGTCAAACGTTCGTAGTTGCGGCGTGCAGGTTTATGCAATTCTTCGACCATGGCTTGCCTAGACATTTTTTTAGAGATTACGTTTCAAAAGAAGCACCAGCGTGATGGGATTCAAAGAGGGTGGCACCTCGCTCGTGTTTTGAATGATCAGCTTATCGCCGGCACTCACGTCGAAAACGGTAAGATCTTCGTCTTCGTGTATTTCATATATGTTGCGCGCTTCGTTTCAACGTGCCAGAGGAATGTTTCCTGCTTTCTGGACACCACGATTCGATATCAAAGTCATGGTGGGAACGCTAGCTTTTCTGCCGTGAGACCAGTACGAGAATTCGTTTATCTGAATCGTGCCATCGAGGAGAAACTTGTAGTACGGATGATAAGGATGCAACATGTACAGTTTGTTACCTTCGACGAACGTGGAGATTCTCTGTTGATTGGGTACGCTGTTGATTTCGATGGCCTGCAGAGAATGCAGTTTAGCGAATTTAGTGTCGACGCCGAGCAGATTACTGTGAACGTGTCCGAGTTTATTTTCGATGGGCAGCAAATGCTCGACTATGGTATCCGTTACGGCAGACAACGACGGTTTGATTTTCACTTCCACATTCAACTGCTTGTAGTTTTCGTTGAGTTCTTGTAACTTGGCACCGAAAGAAGCCAGCGTCGATTCCTGCGTGGATTCCAGCACTCCGACTTGATCTCTGATGTTGACGACGATGTTCTGAAGGTTCTCGACTTGATTCAATTTCGAGCTCTTCTCGGTAAGATCGTTCACGATGCTTCGCATCTCTGTAAACTGCGTGTGAAGATCGGCGACGCTCTGCGAAGTGGGCAGCGTCGACACCAGCGAACTGATTTCGTCTCGAATCTGTTGCACGTTCGCCGTTTCCGTTTCCAGTCGTTTCAGCATACGTGATATGTTCCTTTTCAAAGCGTGCAATTCTTTGGAGGTGGGGAGATTGGCCACCCTACTCTCGAGATCGCTCAAAGAAATTTTGATGTCGCTCGATTCGGATAGTGCCGTCACCGCTGTTTTCAATTTTTCCAAATCTTCGCTCGAAGGTACGCTCGTCCGTAACGATTCCAAGTCACCCTGTATGTTGTCCAGTACGTGATGAAAATGAGCGAGATTGGATTCGACGTTCAAATTTTCTAAATATTCGATCTTCTGCTGAACCGTGCTCAACGTGTCTTGAATGCTCGTCAACGCTTTCGCTTCAGCGTGAATATTTTTAATTTCTTCGTTGATCAATTCCAAGGACGCCTGAAGCGTAGCGATGGTGGTTTGAATGTGTTCGAAATCTTGATAGGCCTCCAATTGAATTTTTATGTTCGCGACGCTTTTACCGATGACCTGCAATTCGTCCGACGATGGTAGGTTCGTCATGGTATCTTCCAAAGTCTGTAACTTGGATTTAATTTCTTCCAACGTGCCGGTGAATTCTTCTTGTAATTTGGAAACGACGACGTGCAAGCGTTCTACATCAATATCGTTCACCACGGTTTGAAGTTCGGAGAAATTCTTTTCGATTGTGGAAGTTCGTTCTTCGATTTCGAGTTTCAATTTTTCCAAATCTTCATTTTTTGATTGAAATTGCTGTAATTTGGCCAAATCATTTTGAAGCGAATCCACGCTCAACTGTATATTTTGAACGTTGTCGTAAGAAGGTACGTCGACATAATTTTTTATGAGTGTTTTCAGTTCGGAATCGATTTTCAGAATGGGGTCGAGACATTGCGTTTGGAGCGTAGCGATTTCCGACTCTAAACTTTTGTTTAAGGTCTCCTGCAAAGCGATCAAATCGGTCCTCAACTTCTTAACACGAACGTCCAACATGAGAATCTCTTCTGCATGGTCTACACGCTTGGTGTTGCCGAAAATGTCGTTAGGCATTTTTGGTTAACGGTTATTTATAATAGGATAGACGATTCGTAATTCTACGAAGAGAGGAATGAGTTTGTCGTAATCTCCGAGGAGTTCTATGTAAAAATAATCTCCTGCTGAAACATCGTACGCAATGTTAGAAAGCATTTTGTCATGCTTGATTCGAAAAATGTTCTTGCCGGTAGAAATTTTGATTTCGCCTACGTTTTCCGGATTCACGGCGATTTGAAGTTTCCCACTGATCGGAATTTCGTAAAAATGTAAATTGTTGTTGAAGACGTAAAAGGTTTTGCCCACGTCCTCATCCAATTTCGTCCAAATGCTGTTGAGGTGAATGATCAACAGACCATTGAGTTTAGGTAACACTGGAGGTAAGACTTCATGATCTGGTATGGTTTCCATGATGATCTGTTTTTTGAAACCGAACAAGTTCATAGGCATGCTGGTTATTTAAGGATACGGTCAAATTTTTTTTTTGTAATGACAGTCAAAGTGTTTTTTGTAATGACTAACAAAATGATTTTTTTTTGTTTTTTTTTTTTTGTTTTTTTTTATGAATCTTCTTCTGTTGAAGATGGGCATATGTTGCAGGTTTTGTTTTCTGCTAAGCGATAGTGCCCCCACGGCAGTGTGTGAATTCCACACTTCAGAATACACCTCTTATCATCGTGCACATCCAAAGCAATCTTCCTGACAATGTTGGTTGCCAATTTATGGTTGACGCTCTGGATTCGATACTCTTTTCGTAGAATAACCTCTCTCCGAGAACTGACCCCGAGCGTCCATTTTCAGCGAGTATAGTGTTTTGTAGAGCGAGTTGGCAACACTGCCAGTGAGGTTAACATACATTATCAAAAAACACATCGTGAAAGGCTACGTTTTGTTCGGGCACACGTACACTCACACACACACACACACACACAAAAAAAAAAAAAAATTATACACCATGAAAGGCTACGACGAGTTGGAAACACTGCTGGTGGGGTTAACATACACCATAAAAGGCTACGCCTCGCCCCGAGTTGGCAACACTGCTTGTGAGGTTAACATACACCGTGAAAAACTTCAAAATATCATATTGTAGAATTTTTGTAGAGTGGGTTGGCAACACCGACGAGCCTCAAATGATGATTTCGAGCCTCAAATGATGATTCAAGCGTCAAATGATGATTCGAGCCTCAAATGATGATTCGAGCCTCGTCGGTGTTGCCAATTCCTATTTGTAGGTTAGCTTAGCCAGTGAAAGATCATATAGTGGAATTTTCTTCGGATGGGTTGGCAAAACCCAAGCCTCAAAGGAGGAACATCCAATAGAGTTGCCAAATGTAAAAAAGAGGACAATAAGTCCCCCTCATAAAAGGCTACAGTAAGGGCCCACAGGTCGCCAACACTAGGCCCCCAGCAGTGTTGCCAGACATAAAAAATACATGGACCCCTCAGGCCCTTTGATAGGTTAGGTTAGGTTAGGTTAGGTTAGGTTAGGGTAGGTTAGGGTGGGTTAGGTTGGGTTAGGTTGGGTTAGGTTAGGTTAGGTTAGGGTAGGTTAGGTTGGGTTAGGTTGGGTAGGTTAGGTTGGGTAGGTTAGGTTAGGGTAGGTTAGGTTAGGTTAGGTTAGGTTGGGTAGGTTAGGTTAGGTTAGGTTAGGTTAGGTTGGGTTAGGTTAGGTTGGGTAGGTTAGGTTGGGTAGGTTAGGTTGGGTAGGTTAGGTTAGGGTAGGTTAGGTTAGGTTGGGTAGGTTAGGTTAGGGTAGGTTAGGTTAGGTTAGGTTAGGTTGGGTAGGTTAGGTTAGGTTAGGTTAGGTTAGGTTAGGTTGGGTTAGGTTAGGTTGGGTAGGTTAGGTTGGGTAGGTTAGGTTGGGTAGGTTAGGTTAGGGTAGGTTAGGTTAGGTTGGGTAGGTTAGGTTAGGTTAGGTTAGGCTGGGTTGGTTTAGGTTAGGTTAGGTTAGGTTGGGTAGGTTAGGTTAGGGTAGGTTAGGTTAGGTTAGGTTAGGTTGGGTAGGTTAGGTTAGGTTAGGTTAGGTTAGGTTGGTTTAGGTTAGGTTAGGTTAGGTTAGATTAGAGTAGGTTAGGTTAGGTTAGGTTAGGTTAGGTTAGGTTAGGTTAGATTAGAGTAGGTTAGGTTGGGTTAGGTTAGGTTAGGTTAGATTAGAGTAGGTTAGGGTATGTTAGGGTAGATTAGAGTAGGTTAGGGTAGGTTAGGGTAGGGTAGGTTAGGGTAGGTTAGTGTAGGTTACGGCGAGCTCCAAATGATGATTCGAGCTCCAAATGATTATTGTGAACTCTCCAATTGCCTCTACTATCACGGTTATTAAGGTTTATACATCTTGTTTCGACTTATCTGCTGACTACACATTGTTCATTACTGAAAACTTGCTTTCAGTTTGCTGTGTCCAGCGTACTCAATACAAAAAAAGATTAATTTTATACGTATACGTTTTCTGGCTTTCTAGACTCAGAAAGTTAAATATAGCAACATTCCATTCGTCGTTTTTCCAAAATTTTGCAATCTTCTTATAACCACCAACGTTAGGTAACGTTTCCAGGTTACTGCTTACAAACTTGAAATGTTAAGATATGGCAACCAGACATTTCTGTCTTTTATAAGTTCCCTATTTTGTAATATGTATGTAACCATTAAATACTTATTTTAACTTCCTGCCTTTAAAATTGGGGAAAATAATCGATATGACAACCCTGTATTTCATACTATTTAAATTCCCCTGTTTGGCTGTGTACAAACACCATTCGATTTTCGACTTTATACCTTCATAAAATTAAACCAAATGTGGCAACTTACATTTTTGGTTAAGCCGGTTTTCAACTTTCTAGTATCAGGATTTTAAAAAATTTAGATTTGACAACTCTGTATTTCAAATTAAAACGTTTCCTAATTGGCCGTGTTTACGGTAATATCAATAAGCATGATTCCACATTCAACTTCATACATTCAAAAAATCGAAAAGTTAAAATTAGCAACCTGAATTTCCAATTACTTTAAACTTTCCTCTTTCGCTACATTCAAAGTATCATACATAGCTAACCAGCGTAAAAGAAAGTTAGATATGGCAATCATGCACCAGCGAGTGTTTTGCATGAACACCTGTCTGCCTTTTATCTTCCTCCGTACAAGTTGCTTCGCCTTCCTTTGCGCGCTCTTGGCCTTTAGAAGAGAAGGTCGAATGGATTCTCTGCAGTAGTTTCGCCAGTGTTACTCGAACCAATATTCCGGAATAACTCACTTCTCCCGCGGCGTGGACTGTAACGTCGGGCCGATATGCCGAAGTGCTTAGCCCGAACCAGAAGTTGAACCGAAATGAGTTTCAGTCGCGACCCCTAGTGGCAGGAAAGGAGAGTGGTTCCATTCTCTCAATTTATAAAATCATAGGTGGCACACCTGCTATTGAAATATATTATCCCCAGAAGTAGTAGTAGAGTAGTAAAAGTGATCATGAAAATGTAATAATAATAATAATAATAATAATAATAATAATAATAATAATAATAATAATAATAATAATATCGCTCTCTTCACGAAAACAGTCCAGTGGAGATCGAAGCCTCCTCCACACCCCTGACCCTCCAGGTTTGCCACACTTCTACGCTTCATAGTTGACACATTGCGCGTTGTACGTATGCGGTTGATTGTGCCTTCCCTGGTGTATTGTGCAAGGATTATTCTTTGCTTATTGGCAACACTGTAGGTGAGTGACGTGATCTTGACTGGACTGTTTCCGTGGCGTTAGATTTCGTAACAATCAATTTTATAACAACAATAACGAGCGATGTTCAAATGCCGTACAAATTCCACAAACAAAATTACTAATGGACTCGGAACCTTTGATCGTTAGTTTTCTGTATACACTCATATTATCCAACCTCGGAGCGCTCCGGAGTCGCTCCGGAGCGGAGTGGGCAAGTTCTTAGAATATCGCTCCTCGCTCCGGAGCGGAGCGAGAAATTTCCCTACTTCCTCTGCTCCGATACGGAGCGGAGCGTGTCAAGTTAGCGCTCCGCTCCGGAGCGGAGTGAACCATTTTCTAAAATTTCGCTCCTCGCTCCGGAGCGGAGCGAGAAATTTCCGATTCCCGCTGCTCCGCTCCGGAGCGGAGCTGGCTAAGACATCGCTCCGCTAGCGGAGCGAACCATTTCTTTGAATCTCGCTCCTCGCTCCGGAGCGTGGGCAACAGCCGGAGCGTTGATCCGCTCCGCTCCGAAACCCTGCTTCTCAGGAACAAACAAGGACAACAATAATTTGCCGCTGGAAGAGTATCCAGTTAATCATTTTACAGAGTTGTAGTTTGTTTGAAAATGCCTTGTGTATGATTTCGTTTTAGTTTTTAATCCAGTTAGGATAGGTATTGGTTTGCTGTCTTTTCTGTAAAGTTCAATGAACTAAAAGCTTTCGTCTTCAGCCGGTCGATCATACAACATTCGCAACCCTACGCTCGCAACATTAGCTTTCTTGTCCTGCCGCTGCGTGCGTCTTGGCTTGGGGCTGTTGGAACAGATGGACGCGAGCTGTTCCCTTGGAAGCTATTTCGCAGCGTCTAGCCAAGGCATTTAGCAGACGCTTAGACTGTAGAAGATCTTTCCAGTTTGTTATGAATGACAGACGCAATTTTGCAATAAAATTAGGAAACTATGGACTTACCGCACTTAAACCTATCACTACGACGCAATTAAACTTTAGCACATAGCAAAAATTCGAAGGAAAAGGAATTCGCTATGTCTCAAGCAGGGAACAGCTACAGAGTTCAGTTTCCGTGGTGAGGATCGTTTACCTTCGCGCTTGGTCGGACATACTCGGCATCAGGCCGCAGAGGGATGAACGACGAGGGTAGGTGAAGTAAACAAACGCCCTGTCACGGTGAATGTTTTTCTTCGGCGTTACTTTTGGAAATGTTGATTTCGGGAGAAAGAAGTGTTGTTATTATGTTAATATAGATAATTTAAATAGCTTCAATGGACGATAAGTAGGAGGGAACAGCCTGTTTCCTCTGTTCCATGGAGGGACCGCCACTGCTTTTAACATTACATGCACAGAGAACACAGTGTTAGCAGCGAGTCGTATTGTGATCTGCTTGAGAACAGCTTGAAGTTGAAACCTGCAATCAGGTAAAAACGTCGCAGTTTGCTCAGGTGCGTTATTTCAACAAGATAACGCGAAACCACACACAGCACATGCAACAGTGTAAAATATTACGGAACTTCGTTTGGAGCGTCTACCACCTCCTGCATATTCACTGGACCTAGCACCGAGCGATTATCATGTGTTTGGACCCCCTTAAGGAGGTACTAGGTGGCAAGAAGTTCCGTTGAGGTGAAACAGGCGGTGCATGAGCGGTTACGTTGTCAGAATAATTCCTTTTTCGTGGAATCCGGGCATTAGTGAATCTCTGGCATATCTGCATTGAACGTGGTAGAGGCTCTGTTGAAAAGTGATAAAGTGTTTTCAATCCTATTGTGCATATTCTGCTAATAAAAATAAAATAAAATAAATATTAAGGTTACTTTTTGACTCTCCTATGTAGTATGACTGCCTGATTTGACTAAACCTAATCTACAACCTAAGCCTATTTGGCTATGATATTACTGTTATGTATCATTTTGTAAATAGATTACCTTCCTTATAAACTCCATGAGGGCTAGGGCCAGCCAAGTTGCTTTCCGTTGGGTGACGTGTGGCCAGCGCGTCGAATCCCATCGCCGCTGTTTCTGGCTTTCGAGACCTGAGCCTGCAGCTTCCTATCAAGTAGTTCCACAACTGTCTTCACGATGCCGGGCCAACAGCAAAATTTCGAGCCACCGGGAATCAAACCCGTGACCGTTCGCACCAAAGGCGAGAGCGCTATCTATTTAGCTACGCGGGAGCCAACCTTCTGCCTATATATAAACTTAATTTTTCATTTTCTGTTACAAATTTTGTTTCTCTTTACGTTGATCATGTACGTACGCGCGATACAAATGTTTCCCAAATTTATCTAAATTTGAAATATTCCCCTTTCAGGTTAAATTATGCGAAACAGGAATTCCCGTTTCGCCTAAAATGGCGGCTGGCTCATAAATCACTATTGTGTGCTGATAAGCCATTAGGCGAAACGGGAATGCACGGACGTCACAAGAAAGAAACACGACATTGAGTTGAAATTGGACCCAATTGGATAACCACGCCGTGTGCGAGATAAAAATGTGACCCATATATTATGCGTCGCTGGATGGGAGACTTTGAAGTCCACTTAATCCCATGGCGCTAATTAGGGTTTAGCAGGATGCTCTTGCAATTAGCACTTTAGCAATGATCTCACAGGGAAGCCTTTGTAACAAGACCTGTTCGACAAGGTCACTTCGGCTTTGTGTGTCCATTTAGAGGAGCCTACAATTGGCCTGCTACGTTGGCTACTGACCACACTCTGCCACTGACCATCTTGGAGAAGGAACAACGGACGGTGAGTTACTCTGAAGTTCTTTTTCAGATCTAGATTTTCCACTAGAAAAGTCTTCTTGTCCCTAGAGTACAAAGCTTGGGCCCGGTTTAGACCGAGGCACTTCAACATAGCCTATATGCTTTCAATAATCATGCAACATTTTTACTAGCAAACGCAAAGAATGCAGAAACATTGAAATAATATATACAGCACGAGAGGCATGCGAGTTACGTGGTTTTCATTTAATAACTAATAAATTTAAAGAGGAAAAGGTGTAATTTAAAAGAGGAAATGGTTATTCAATTAGTGTGATAACGTGTAAACATGCTGAAACTCTACACATTTTTTTTGTAACATGAGTAACCATCAACCTCACCTATACATTGAGATATTTCTTTCCATGAACGCCAGAGGTCCAGGGTTCGAATCCCGGCCTGGGCATGGATGTTCTTGGTGAGTGTCCCTTTATCAATTTCATCATATTATCACTCATCCTCATCTCCGCGATTAGCGTAAAGTGTAAGAAATGCGAAGAAAAATAAAACAAATCGATCAATTCTGTCCATGAGCCAGCGCCCGGTGTTTACAACTAATGTATTCTTCCAACGTGTACTGTAGGCGCTATAAAATATGTATTTAAGCAGTCTCATTGATTTGTACGTAAAATCGATGCATTTTGAGTTCTGTGCGCTCCAAGAAGTCAATAGCGAAGTGCGTTCTAGTTGGCAAATTCAACTTCTCAACGAGTTGGAAGGCAAGAATTTCTAGCCTGGCACCTAGTCCAGCTGTCAGATTTCTAGTAGAAATTTAGCTTCATGGAATCTAGCGCTTTGACTCGTTTCGTTGCCCTCTTCTCTCGACACACTGTAGTATATATATATATATATATATATATATATATATATATATATATATATATATATATATATATATATATTTATATATATATACAGGGTGTCATTTTAATGGCGCCCACGGACCACGGAAACGTATAGAGGACATTAAAACAAACAACTTTTCTCAGTAACATTTTTCTCGTTGGTGCGTCGTTTCGGCGCTACAGTCGTTCAAAAAAGCCCGTTTTGCCGCCTGAACGCTGGCAACCACACACAACATTTGATTGCATTTGTGATGTCATATCCCGTCGTGAAGCGATGCGTTACAGGGTTGCCAGGAACACACATATTCTGTGAAAAATGACATAGCTACAATCAGCCACATTATGTACCGTAAAAGAAAACGAGAAAACACGTTCTGCAACCTAACAGGAAGTAAACAAACGATGCTAAAAATGGTAGAAAGGAAATAGAATTCAAATGGAAATGGTCATATCGAATTTTGTCTCAACTTAGATGTCAAATATTTGCAAATCTAGTTAGCAAGTTGGCATCTACAATTTAGTCTATCCACTTCGTCCTTCTGATACTAGTTGTCTGTGACACACTGAACAGATGACAAAATAGAAATGAAAGAACTCAAAATTCCAAAGGTAAGCAACACATAATATAATGTATACGTATTGAGGGCATTATGAGGCAAGTGACAAAAATGGTTGAAAATACAGGGATATAAACAGTAGTAAAACAAACTCTCCGACGACTGTGTTTATCTACGCACCGGATACACATGTAATAGTTTGCAACTGTGAACAGGGCAGTATATTCGCTACTGATTCATCATTAGATTGTTATTGTGGTTGTACGTGTTTTAGCCGTAATGTAACAACGTGAACCTCAGATACTTCCGTTATCACCACAAAGTACCACAAGGCATCACACAGACACAAACCTGTAGATATCAACCTTGCAACGAGATTTGCAAATATTTGACATGTAGTTGGGCGTAAACAGCCACATGTAAGTTGTAAGTACAATAAAAGTTATTGTTGTTGATATTTGACATGTAGGCTGAGACAAAATCCGATATTGACTCTTCATTTTGAATACGTTTTTACCATTTCTCATATCGTTGGTTCACTTCCCCCTTCCCCTGAGATGACTGCTGATCTTCTGGCTGGTAGGCGATGATGTTCGGTTTACTGGACGCGTTTCTCGCTTCGTTTTACAGCTAATAATGTGGTTGGTAGTTTGTCATTTTTCACAAAACTTGTGTGTTCCTTGCAACCCTACCGTGAGCTGTTTCGCCGCAGGAAATGACGTCACAGATACGATCAAATGTTGTGTTGGGTTGCCAGCATCCAGGCGGCAAAACGGTCTTTTTTGAACGGCTGTAGCGTCGAATTGAAGCACCAACGTGAAAAATGTTACTGAGAAAAGTTGTTTGTTTTGATGTCATCTACACGAATCTGTGGTCCGTGGGCGCCATTAAAATGACACCCTGTATATATATATATATATATATATATATATAATGTATAAAATATTTATTGGTTGTGGACAAAATCCATGCACCAGTTAACAATTTATCAATTGGTAATATATACATGTATGCACATGGGCGTTCGGAAGAGGGGCAAGGGGGGGGGGGGCGTGCCCCTCCCTGGAAAATGAAAGTCAACCAAAAATTATGTATTTCACACATATAATTTCATTTTAGCCACAATAATATGTGTTAACTATTGCATGAACACCATAAATTCAAATTTAAGCAATGTTTTTTTTAGGGAACAACACTATTTTTGGGGAAAATGTGCCTTGTTTGTTTCCCCTGGAAAAAAATACCTTCCTTGCCCCTAACTGGAAAAAATCCTGCGGACGTCCATGTGTATGCACATAATATTTACACACAATTATTCCTTTCATAATAAATAGTAACCAAATTTCATTACACATTTACATAATTATATTCGATTTATTAAGATATTTTGTAAGAATATAGATTACCGAGGATGAAGGAGAAGTCAGTAAACAAGGCAGTGTCAGTGGCGCTTGATGTCCACTCCTGTACAATTGGTTCTCTGTATGTTTCATAAAGTTTACACTGAAATATAATGTGGTTCGGAGTTGCAGTATATTCATTGCACAAACAAACTGGTGAAGTCACTAAATTCTTCTTGTAAAGGTGAGCTGCGGCGATAGTGTGATTTAACCTGCAGCGCATTATAGTTGTGAGGGAACTTCGGGAGAGTTGAACGTGTTTAAACCAACACTCCTTTGGAATTCTTTCTTGTATAGAATAGTACGCCTTACCAGTATTTGTCCACAAGATTTGCCAGTCCACACTATAGTAGACCCGACCATAGGTATAGAATGGGAGGAAATAGTGAAGGATTTGAAGGGAGTCCTGGCCTTTGTTAATAGAGAATTCCTGGAGATACTAAAGGAAAAAAACAGAAAAATCTCACCTATTGTCTACTCTAGATCGATAAATTACTAAGGTTTTTATGCAACTCAGAACTCGTATATAGTTAGAAACGAGTAATCTCATTTTTCTAGCCACTGAATCTCTACTAAAATACATTTTTAGGGTCTCCAACATACAAACAAGACGAGGAAAAAAGTGGCTTTGATTCTAACTCTAAAAAAGATATTCTAATTGCACGACGTGCAGCTAAAACTGGTTCTTGAAAGGTTACTTTCCTAAATACTTACTTATTTTCAGTTTTCTAAAACAAAATGTACTGGCAGTACTAATACATATCTTACTTTATCAGAATGACACACTTTACTTCCCTGAAATCGAAATTCTGTTTGAACACATACTTGTAATACAGCAATAACATTTTTTCCCAAGGATATAATGCCACCAGAACTGCTCATGAAATTAGCATGAAGCAAAAATAAAATAAGCTAAGAGAAGTTCTTGGACAACATTAAGATAATGCAATTTTGCCACCCCAAATTCGTGCACCCTAGACCTGGACCTAATCTAGATAACAAGGTGGATACATAAAAGTTGGTTCATGGGACATTTCTTGGTGACGTAGGTTGGACGCGTTCACAAATTTCAACAAGTGAAACTTTCCAAGAATAATTCGATGCGATATGACTCATGTTTGTGGGGTGGAATTAACTGAATCAAAAAATGTTAAAAATACAATATTTCGTCTTCAGAAAGTCGACAATGTGACGTCGTGCAATATGACACACCCATCTGTATATATATCTCCTTGGGAACATAGAAGGTATCTAAAACACTTTACTGACAACATTTCATACCTAGGCAACTCCAAATGCAGAGCGAATGCAAACATACACAAACGAAAAAATTGACTTCAACCGAGGACCTACGAAAAGAAACCTTTGGACTGTGTAAGCTGCAGTGTCGTAAGTTATTGTTAGTAATAATTTTTAATTATGTTATTCCAACGTTACAGCAAGTAAATTCGCAAACATGAAGGACCGACGAACGTTAATTATCACGTACCATTTGGAAAAGTATGTTATTGGAAAGGTGCATTGAAATAATTTTCTCAAATCTCTTAGCTAAATGATTGATAGAGACACAGTTTCTGTAGATTGTGTGCTGTTAGCTATCAATTCCTCGAACTGGAATTTTTCTTAGAACTCACCTTGTAGGCTTAATTGGAATTATTAGTGCCTTCCTTTTGATGAAAATCATGTTGGATCTACGAGTATTTTGGTTACTGGATTTAGTCAAGAGTGAGAATTTTATTTTAATTTTTGTTCTTTTTACAATGTAGTGCAGGCAAGACATCGAGACCTTTCTGCACTTAACCCTTAACCAGACGCACCTCTTTCATCACCTTAAGTAGGCGCGTGGGGATAAATTTGACCCCCAACAACTTTAGAACAGCTTTGCCTTGCTGCAGTTACACACACAATGAAGGAAGTGACATGGATAATTGAAACAGACTGTTTTAGGAATGTACCAGATAAGCTAGCAACGTGGCCAACAAACAAGTGTCTGGGCATTAAAAAATACATTTATTGACTGGTTTCTTGATGATGCCTCTTATGATTTTGTGCCCTAAGCTTCAACATATTCAGCTCATAGCTGTCTGGAGGGGCTATAACAATAAAGAAATGACAATGTACTGTCATTCCAAAATATATTAGGCAAAGGGATTTAGTGCAAATGAGAAAATGTACCATTCTCGGTTTGACGCCCCCAGAGATCTGCATGCCGATGCAGTGATACCATTCTCATCGACTTGAAACTGTACATTCATTTCCACGTAGTACAACCTGGACTGCATTTTGCAGACTAACGAGGCTATGGCGTCTGGACTACGGCCAGTATAATCCTCGTAGGGCCGTGTGTGTGTTGTCCTGTGTGTGTTGTCCTGTGTTTTGTCCTTATGCGTGCTGAGTGTCCCTTTCCAGCTTCAACCGTGCAAATTGCCTAAATGCTGACGCACCCAAAATTTCAAAATTCCAACAATCCATACTAACTAACTAACTCTCTAGCCTTCTTAAACCCGAAGGTTCATGGCTGCAGCAACACAGGCCTTCCATCTTTCTCTATCTTGAGCAAGATCTATATATTCTTTTCCATCCCTACCGATTTCCCTTAGGTCCATCTCAACGTTGTCCCTCCATCTTCGTCTTGGCCTTCCTACAGGTCTCTTACCATCAGGTTTCCCAACAAGAATCCTGTAAACTCCTCTTTCCTCTCCCATTCGTGCCACATGGCCTGCCCACCTAAGTCTTCTTGATTTAATTATTCTAATAATATCTGGACATGAATACAAATTATGTACTTCTAAATTATGTAACCTTCTCCACTCACCTGTCTCCTCATCCCTTTTAGGTCCAAAGATTTTCCTAAGGATCTTATTTTCAAATACTCTCAATTTATGTTCCTCTTTCAAAGTAAGGGACCAAGTTTCACATCCATATAATACTACAGGCATAATTACAGTTTTGTATATTTTAACTTTTAGTTTCTTAGATATTAAACGAGAAGACAAAAGTTTATGAAGAGAGAAGTAACATGCATTTCCTGAATTAAGCCTACTTTTTATTTCCTCTTTAATATAATTTTCATTTGTTAATATTACTCCTAAGTATTTGAATTTGGAAACTGGTTCAAACGAGTTGTTATCAATAATTAGATTTTGATTATTACCTAAACCTAACACTTGGTTTCGGCCTGTAAGCATATATTTAGTTTTCTCCTTGTTAACTTCCAAACCTATCTCTTTAGCAGTTTTGAAAAATATTTTAGCATTATTCTTAATTGTATTCACATCATCCCCCAGTAAGTCTACATCATCTGCATATGCTAACAACTGAGTCACACCATTTAATTTTAGTCCTTCTTTAGTTTATTTTACCTTCCTAACAGCATATTCTAAGGCAAAATTAAAGAGCAATGGAGATAATGCATCTCCTTGTTTTAACCCATCATGAATTGTAAATTTGTCAGACATATTAATACCCACACGAATTTTACTTTCTGTTTCACTGGTGCATATTTTTATCATACTAACAAGCTTCTTAGGTATTCCAAACTCGACTAATATATTATATAATTTATCTCTTTTGACCGAATCATATGCTTTTTTGAAATCAATGAATAGCTGATGGACATTTTGATTATATTCCCACTTTTTTTCAAGTGTCTGTCTGATGTGAAAAATCTGATCTGTAGTTGATCTGTTACGTTTAAATCCACATTGATAATCACCTATAATTTCATTAGCATATGGGGTTAGTCTTGTTAAAAGAATGTTAGACAATATTTTGTATGTTGTTGAGAGTAGAGAAATTCCACGGTAATTATTGCAGTTCATTTTATCACCTTTTTTAAACACAGGAACAATTATAGATTCTTTCCACTGTTGAGGGATTTCTTCTTTATTCCATATTAAATAAATTAATTTATGAATTTGACATATTAATGAATTTCCACCATATTTAATTAACTCAGCTGGTATTAAATCAATGCCAGGTGCTTTGTTATTCTTTAGCCTTTTAATAGCATCTTTAACTTCAGTCAAGTTAGGTTCTGGAACTAAAGGTTCTGCTGTGTGTACTTCATTTACTTCTGATTTATCTCCTACATGGACATTTAAAAGGTCATTAAAGTAGTTCTTCCATCTATTTAGAATATCATTTGGGTCAGCTAGAAAATCACCGTCTTTATCTTTTATCAAGTTTACTTTAGGTTGTCACCCCTTTCTAAAGTCATTTACACCTTTATATAAATCTCTGATATTTTTGTTTTTGCTGTTTGTTTCAATTTCGTTAATTTTGCTTTTCAAGTAATCTCTTTTTTTACTTCTAAACGTGCGGTTAACTTCTCGCTTTATTCTATTATAATTGTTTAGATTTGTATCATCAGAGTTATTTAACCACCTAAGTCTAGCCTGATTTCTTATTTCTATTAGATTATGACATTCATTATCAAACCATGGCTTACTTTTTCTTGGTTTATGGTATCCTATACTTTCTTTAGCTGCTGATTCTATTGCATTACGTATGTGCTCCCAATTCTTATTTACGTCTGTTTCATTTATATTTTCATCATCATTTAAATCCTGCAAAACATCAAATCTATTTGACAGTTTAATTTGGTAATCTTTCTTAATTCTTTCATCAGTAAACTTTCCTGTATCAAATTTTAGAACCTTTAGATTTTGTTGCTTATGATTTATCACTGAGAGTCTTTCTCTTAATTTAGCAATTACTAAATAATGGTCACTGGCACAGTCAGCACCTCTATGTGTACGAACGTCAATTATACTAGTATGCCTTCTCTTATCAATGAGAATATGATCTATCTGATTATGAGTTTTACCATCTGGAGAAGACCAGGTATATTTATGGATATCTTTATGTTTAAAAGTGGTACTTTTCACAATTAAATTCTTTGAGGTTGCAAAAGTAATCAATCTTATACCATTATCATTACTTAATTCATGAAGACTTTCTTTACCAATCGTGGGTTTAAATGTCTCTTCTTTGCCAATTTGTGCATTACAGTCACCTAACAGAATTTTCATATCATACTGAGAAAATTTATCAAAGACCTGTTCTAACTCTGTACAAAAATCATCTTTAGTATTATCATCTTTATCTTCTGTTGGTGCATGTATGTTTATTAAAATAATTTTACACCACCTACCCTGGAAAACTGCATATGATATCCTATCATTAATAAATTCTACTGTTTTAAGAGCCGAGATAATTCTATTATTTATGAAAAAGCCTGTTCCAAAATTATGATTTTCAGTACCACCATAGAAAAAAGTATAATTTTTAGTTTTACAATTCCCTTCTCCTGGCCACCTAACTTCCTGGACAGCTACTACATCTAATTTATACTTAACTATCTCATTAACTGTACACTGAAATGCCCCAGGCCGGTAAAGGCTCAGAACATTCCAGGTGCCTAATTTAATATCCTTATTCCTAACGTAGATCTTATCCTTAGTCCAGGGACCTCCCAAAGTAGTCCCCACCCGGAGATCCGAACGGGGGACTATTTTACCTCCGGAATATTTTACCTTGGGAACATCCATGGCCTTATATTGCTGTTTCTTGACATGTCTTTTTACAGTGCAGAGTTGTCAGCTCTACGCCTAACCCCCAATATGAATGGAGGGACTACTACACAAGACAAACATAAACACATTAGACAGCACAATTACTACACAAGACGAACACAAACACATTAGACAGCGCAACTACTACACAAGACACACACAAACACATCACAACTATAACACAATATAAACACAAACACATCACAAACAAACACATGATCTGCCAAATTCATGCTATTTCTATGGTTTCCCTCCTTGTATTAAATACCAAAGGTTTTCGGTTCATCTGTCTTCCGTTCATTTTGTATTCTCTGTTTATTTAAAATATTGATAATAGACAATGGATCTGTTATTCTAACATTATTATCAACAAAGAGACTGCAAGCTTAAGTTTTCGTGGTAAAATACATGGCATATTTTAAATATACTCCTATTCCTTCACACTATACTGAATGCACTTTCAGTGAATATAAATCTGTCATTAGGGATAACAGGAGGAGATTCACGTTTCAGCACTTAAGATAAAGTTTATGTAGGCAACAAATTCCAACAATCCATCCATGCATTAAAACTGGATCTGACTCCCCCATGCTTTGAACACGATAGTCTCGAAACAGCTGTATAGTGGGATCCATGAGTATTACCGTGCAAATTGTCCATCACCATGCTCGTGCACTATATTTGACCCAATAAGAGTTTCAAGAATTAAAAGAAAACTCAAAACAAGCTGTTTACAACTTCTGGCCCAGCAAATATAAAAAAAAAAATCTATCGCTCATAAAACACAGAATGTAAGAGAAAAATTAATGAAAATAGTCATGGACAATTTGCACGGTAATACTCATGGACCCCACTGTACAACTGTGTCTACCACTACCAGTATTCGAGACGACGCTCAGTGATTTGAAGGTTCTGTCTTATCGCACAACGGGAGTACAACCTTGTGTGCTGACTTCACCGTGGATTACATTCATAAGGTGCGAAATCCCGGAGGGGGGACAGTGGTAATTCCCCACCACCAGCGATCTTGTCCTGAAATTTCCCCCCCACCATTTTTTTCCAGGGGGGAGAGTTTTTGTTCCAACAACACACATAAACGATTAGTTTGGGAGTGGAATATACTTTTACTGGAATAATATCGAAAACATACAGAAACAACGGACAACAGAGAGCCTCATCTCTAAGGACACTCAAGAAATCCCAAGAACACAGAAATTAGTCCGACTTGTTATATATTCTCCATTTTTCATCGCCTTTCGTCAGCTACCGCAAAGTATATAAATATATTAATAAAGCACGTACGATTTACATGCCAATTTTATATAGGAAACTATTATCTTCTTAATGTCTCTTCATTCTTGCCACTCCGCCTAGTCACGCAAATCATTGTTCATAGCATTAGTAGTGTATTAAAATCTTCAGTTTGCAATCGAATTTTGATTGAAGGATAGTTGATATAATGTATTGTACGTGTATGTCTTATAATATAATTTAATTATTTAATAATTGATATATATTTAATTATATATACAGTAAAACCTGTCTATCCCGGAACATGATGGTTCCGAGGAAACGGTCCGTTCTGGGGACTTTTTTTTCCGTATTTACAGGTTTCCTTCCTATAGAGGTTCCGGGATATGCAGTTTTTACTGTATATATATATATATAGTAGTGTGTGAGTGTCTGCTCTCCCCCCCACACCAATCTGTAGTGATTTCGCACCCTTTCATTATTAGGAAGTTGTTAGGTTTGGCTTGTTAGATTTAGTTCTTTTCTTTTGTATTTTTAATCTTAGCCTATTGTTTTACTGTTGTTTCTTTCTGGTTTAAAATGGCTTCTGCTGTACTGGAACTTTCAATAAATAAAATAAAATAAAATAAAAATAATACATTCGCAGTGTATTTATGCTAAGAAACCAAACCTAACAACGTAGGGTCTCCTCCTCTGACGTCAGAGCACGAAGTTGGTCTAGCGTTGTGCGATAAAGGATGAAACGTGATTTGAAACGGGCGCGAGTTGTGGTTGGTTGCTGTGGGAGTGATGTGTAAAAACATCACTTTGTGTTCGGTGTTCCGGCACTTTGCACTTTCGGTAGCTTGCAGTCAAAACGTCGACGTTGCTAATTCCATCGTCTCTCGCTAGATGGTGCTCGGCTCAAAGAATGCGACTTCGCAGTGTTACCAATGCTCGAGAACAGAATTTCGCTGCAGAGGTTCATTTTTTCCCCCTTTTAATTCGTATTTCCTATGCGTGCGGAAGCAGAATAGGTGAAATAGGTTACTACGTAAAAAGGTTTTTCGAAATTTGAAATATCCACGATCTGATTCGATGCGATAGGTATTATCAACTGGATATGTGCAGTACTAAGCGGAAGTCCAAAATTCACAAAGGGCAGACATTTCTGGTAACAGGCAAGATTAAATATTGACAGGGTGGTATTTGTAGGGGGAGATGGGGGGATTTCCCCCCTCTGGGTACTTGTGTGCCCCCATGGCGTAAAATCATTATCACCCTCACTGGAAATTTCTTAAATACCACACCACTGCATATTGAGGATGTTATGCAGCTAATATGAATTATGAGTAATTGTGTTCCTTATGGAGCGACTCTGGTGTTCACCCAGCCTCTAAAAAATGGGTATGCGAAGGAAGATGGGGAAGGGGCGGGGGTTAAAGGTGGCCGGAGCTTGGCGCCGATCACATGATGTCCACAAATGGCCGAAATTCTGAATTTTTGGTGCCCTACCTTTAAATGCTGCAATGGGTAGTAGTGTTACCTTCATTTTAGTAACTCAATCTTAAACACGTTCCGCTGAGGGGCATAACATATAGACCCGCAGGCATAGGCGTAGCTAGAACTTTATATTTGGGTGTGCACAAAGAAGAAAAAAAAAAGGTCTTGTACCTTTTTAATAGCATATTTTGCAACACAATCACTTGTGACAGTGTTGAAAATTTCTGAATATATGTAGCAGAAAAAAATCAAATTGCATAGAAATTACACACACAAAAAATGTTCATAAATGTTACAAACAAATACATCAAAATACACGTCATCTATAACAAGAGACGTCTGTCAAAAGGTACAATGTTCTTAAACTCATCAATAACTTCATTTACATCAATAGACGAAGCTTTTTCCTGTTCCACAAATATCAAGAGCAGGGCTTCCAATCTATCCTGCTTCTGAGTTGCTCTTAATTTAGTTTTAACTTGGGTAAGCTTGGAGAAAGCTCTCTCACACGTGCAGCTTGTGACAGGTATAGAAGAAAGCCCTGTAGTACAGAGTAGAATGCAGTAAATATCTTCTTTCTCCAATGACATCAAAAAATCGAAAAACTATAGACACTCGTTTCATCAGCGATAATGCACACGTTTGTACCAAGTAATGACATTTTCAACTTCTTACAAACTACCGCTTATTTTCTCTCTTATTGAAATATCTGTCTTTAATTCTCCTTGATAAAGCAGCCCATTAGGGTGTGCCTAGACACACCCGGCACACCCCGTAGCTACGCCTATGCCCGCAGGGCAGATCCGAAACCTAAGAGAGCCAGAAAAAGAGTAGAAATTATTTCTCGTATTTCTCATGGCTTCTTGGATCTTGAACAATCCCACTGTTGTTAAAGATCCAGGAATTGTAAATAAATTCAATTCCCGCCCGGGAGAGAAAATCAGCAAGCGTAAACGGGTTCTATACCACAAGGAACCTTTTCATGTTTAATGTATTTCAATTCAGTCCAGGAATCTTTTTTTCTGGGTGAACTTAAATACGGTCCAGGACCTTTTCTCCGGATCAATACGGTCCAGGAACCTCTTTTCAATGAAACAATATGCAACTTCTACCGAATTTAAGGTGAGGAGGGACAATTTCGCACCAGGCATGCATTTATTTAAATATCGTCGGAATGGGCTCTGCTACTAAAGAAAATCCACGCATAATTTGAGAGTATGAATTTCTCCCCATGTTGCAAGTGGAAGCGGTTTTTAAAGTTGATTATTAAGCTAGATACCATGTTTGAAAAATGTGATGAATACTAGTGTTGCCCACGGGACGAGACGGGACAGGCTTTTAAAAATTCGAGACGAGACGAGATTGACCATGTGTCATAAGACAAACGAATATTTTTGAGACGAGACAGCATTTCCAGGAGACTCCACGAGACGAGACAGGCCAAAGTCTCGTCTCGTGGGCAACACTAATGAATACGTACTTACAGAATCCCATGTATTCCTTATGGAGAGACAACTTCAAATTGGAGTTACGGCTAAACAAATGGGAGTTTAGACTATTTCTAGCTCAAATATCATCTTCAATGGATCCTTTACCCGACCATATATTTTTTTCCGCCATCGGAAGTTTGATATCTCCAAGAAAACGAGTACAATAATTCTCCTATAAGCGTAATGTATTTCTCCTTGCCTCCTACAGCCATCCTGGCAGTGTTGCCAAACCTGATGTGCATAAAAGAGCTACATTTCACCAAGAGCTAAAGATGACTTTCAAGGATCTAGATTAACGAAGGCTGCATAAAGGGTCTCCTAGGGTAATTTAGGTGTCAGAGGGGTGAGGGCGCTGCTATTACAGTTATCTTTAAAGTGGTGGAAATGTATTCTTAGTTTTTACCGCCTAGATTTGGCGGCATTACCAATCTCAATAATTTTATGATGTTCATATGAAATCGAAAATAAAGGATTCCCGGATAATAATATTGACATCTTCACCTTAAGCCACAGCTCTATATATAAAAATACCTGGGGAGGAAAGAGGGGGTGGGTAACGCAGCATATATATGAATATCACGTCACGTGCAAAATGTACACTCATGGCAAAGGTTGGTCCTTATGGGCCGGAGGCGGTGGTGGCATCATGGTGGGGTAGAGGGCGGGTGCCACAGTTTACAGTAACGAGTGCACGAAACAGCCAGATCTGGCTCCAAAAGAGCGAAGTTGGGAACATTGATCGACAGCTGTCCCAGTGAGAATGACGTAGGGGAAATTGTCCCTCCTCGCCTTAAATTGTGCTATAAAAAAGGTTCCGACTCTGTTCCGGAACCCCATAGAAATTATTAGAAATTTTTGGGTTCCTAGAACTTGAACAACCCTACTTGAGTAACAAACACTTTCTTGTCTTATCTTTGGTCTCACTCGATGTGTTGATAAGAAAGGACGCATGTCAATGTTTTCAAAACATCTACACTATACATTTTCAACATACAACACGTAGTAAAGTGCCAGTAAAACCGCTCTGCAACGTGCACTAACCGCTAAAATAACAGAATCTCCCTTTTCACTAAACTAAGGGAAATTTCAAGCCAGTTAACAACACTGCACGTGGGAGAGAGGGGCGTAATCATTGATCAAATCCCAAAAGTGGGTCGCTACGCACTACGGGACGCCACACACGTCTGTACTCCAGGTCGATTTAAGTGTCCCGGGAGCACGTTTGATTACACCTTCTTAGAAAACAGCGTCATTATTTGCAGAGATGACAGAAAACAAAGCTGGTGGTCATGTGCTTTAGGCGTCACCTGCAGCAGCGCCCTGGGAACGAAGCGGCCCTGGGCTCTGCTCAAAGGTTGTGTGTCCACTTCGTTACTCTTCCAGTGATAATCGTTACAGAGAAAATTAAGTTAGCGGTAGGGGTGGCAAAACCCGGATATCGGATAATTTTTAATCCAAATTTCAAATATCCGCATATTGGATATTCTGATATGTGGATTATCTGAATTATTCAGATTATCCGACATCAAAATCATCTGGATATTCGTGTAGCCATTCTTGCCTACATATTTTGAATTACAAATATTGATAATTAGAATACAACTACGGTAAGATTAATGTCATTATCTAAAACATTTAACACAATTACTTCAAGCTCTTGATCCCGATTACCACTACATCCTGTCTCGGGAATGTGTGGAGCAAGCCCGTGCATAACGGTAGAGACGGGGAGAAAGCAAGTGGACGGAGCAAAGCGATGCGCGCTGCTGCGAATGACTGGTAGATGCAGTCGCGTTTACTGCTCCGTGCAATCACTTCCCCCTCTTACACGCTCATTGGTCGAGCCGCCTCGACTCACTACTTGCCCAGAGGACTTGTTTCTGTTCGTTTGCTCCATAGATTCCTGGGACAGTGTAGGGGCAGGTAATTGTGGGAATAAGCCCTAGAAGTTATTCAAAGTATTTGGCTGACATTGATGATTTGAATCTCAACTTTGACCTCTCCAACTAATGACAAAAGATACATACTGGACAAAAAAATATCAGATGAATCTGAAAATCCGAAACGTAGGATTTTTCGACAGCCATCTTGAAACACCTCGACCAATTCTACTCAAATGCAACAGCAACTCGTTCATCCGAGGTATATAGTAGCTACATGAATTTCATCATACTCCACCAGAAACGCAGCTAATCTCCATATACCTCGCTGCAGAACTTCTGTTTTGCAATCTTCGTTTAGTTACGCGGCACCTAAAATCTGAAATGCACTTCCGAACTGGACCGAAACTAAATAATAATACATGTATATTATTATTTTTTCATTTATTTGCACACACGCACTGTATATATTTCGACATCTGTTTTCTTTTTGTGACTTTCTTTGTGTAGTAGTAGTTTTTTTAATAGTTTCTTTTATGTTATTTTATTGATGTAGTTACTTATAATCTTCATGTATAATAATGCCTAGGTACTCTGCTACATCTTTCTTTGTTGGGTTATGTGGTACATCAGCATTTGCTGAACCACGCTCAATAATAAAGACAATTGAAATTGAAAATGTTAGCAAAAGGTGAAAGTTTCGCAAGACAGAAAAATGGCTTTCGTCCGCTCATATTGAAACGCAGTGACCAATTTTGCTCACAAATTCTCCAAAGTGTAAAAATTTCAGCTCAAAATCTTTAAATTTACAGAAGTTATCTTTGTTTGAAACAAAAGTAGCAGAAAAGCGAAGTAAAATAAAACAAAATAAATACAATAATTGGGTCTCCAAGGTGACGTAGTGTCCCGCAAAATAAGAATATCGTCCTCCGTGGTGGAGTGGTCAGCACAATGCGCTACGGCGCCAGAGATCCCGAGTTCGAATCCCGGGTAGGACATAGATGTTTGTGTTTGTCCGAAATGAGAAAATAGAGAATTTACTACAATTGATACATGGGGAAATTAAGAAAGAAGCGAATAACGGGAGATACTACCGCTTGGGAGTGTGCCTTTCTTTGAAAAAAGTGATAACGTCGTCGCCTTGTAAGCAAAGGGTCCCGAGTTCGATACCCGGCGAAGGCACATTGAACGATGGTTCGGATTCCACAGGCAATGATCAAATTCCAATTATAGATATTCAAATATGAATGATATTAACAAATTTAAACAATATTAAAGAGGAAATTTTTAACTTTCGGGTTTAGGAATGCCACAGTGACAAGAAAAATATGTTGGATTTCAACGGAAAGAGTAGACATATTTTTTTAAAAAAAAGCATAAAAAAGAATTGAGAACTGCGTGTCAATGCCTGCACGTGGAGAGAGATTCCTTGTTCGATATTTCTTGCGAACATTCCCACTCGAAGGCTGGAATGGGAAAAACAGTTCTGCGCGCTGGTTCTCTGCAATCCATGGCCGCTTGCCACTTCCACGAGACGACCTCGTCACGAATCAAGATCTGGCCCTTCTACGATGACGTCATCGCTGACTTTGTGACTTTGCACGCTCCGTCAGCCAACCAGCCTCATTTTTCATTCCCCTCTTGTGTCTGGAATTCATGCACAAAGTATGGAAGCCTTCCAAAAAAGTCCACTTGGTCGTTTTGCCAAACGCAGTACATAAGAGACTTACTTCTAGTATCTAGTGCTTTTTCCAAAGGTGGATTCTGTCGAGGAATCAAGGCAATATTGTGTCCAGTATTTGGAAAAGCAATTTTTACAAGTGACAAGAGTAGGGCTGAGCCGATACCGATACTTGAAAATTGTAATAATTAACATTTAATCACAATATTCATTAACAATCGTGTTTATGTATTTCACTCTAATTATATGCATCATTTTACTAACATTTTTATCTTTAAAATATGCAAAGATTACGGAATATTAAATTACATGCTATGTCATCACAAGATTAAGTATTTTAATACACACATACACACAAAACTTGTGCAAAAAAAAAATAGTAACTTCTAATTTTGCATAATTTCCAGGACAATTAGACTCCTTGGACATGGCCGTAGGCAGCACATATTTTCGGGGGGGTTCAATCATAATTGTTTTCATGGGCGTCGCAAGAAATTTGAATAATATAAATAATAACAATAATAATTATTAAATAATAATAATAATTAAAATTTCATAACAATAAACTAACTTCGCTCAAGAAGTAACTCTGTTACTCATCTTGTGAAGTAAGTCAGTTATTGCCACCAACATTTTTCGGGTATTCAACTTCTCTATTTCTTTCTCGTTTCTTTTTCTGCTTTTCTTATTAACTCTTTTCTCTTTCTCTCTCTTGCTCCTTCTCTCTGTTGCCTTCACTATATCTTTTTCTTTCTTGTCCTTTCTATTTCCAAATCTTTCTGTCTCCTTTGCTCTTTGCTTTCTTGCCTTTTCTCTCGCTTCCTTCTCTGTTCTCTCTTTCCACCTTGTTCAATCTTCCGTTTTATTTCTCTCCTTCTATCCTTTCCCTATTTCTCTTCATTTTTCTGTTATATATGTTTTCTTTCCTCTAATTCCTCATTCTCTCTCTCTCTCTCTCTCTCTCTCTCTCTCTCTCTCTCTTCTGTCCTTCTTCTTTCTCTCTCATTGAAAATTTCTATGTAGTACGAGGACTATTATTATACTCGGGAGGGGCTATAACCCCTCAGGTGGTGGCGACGGCCTTGCGTCCACGCATGTTTGATCTCGACTGTATAAAACATAGAGTGACCAAAAGAAAATCTATAATAGCTAGCAACATTTACGATTCAATTCCTGGATAATACACATCTGTACGGTTGATATTGTGTCTCGGTCTCGAGTTGTAAATGGCTGTCTCGTCCTCGGACTTCCCTCGAAAACATGCACAAAGTTTCTTTGTCTCGAACGTAACCGCGAGTCTCGAATTCCAAGTCACGGGCTCGTCTCGATTTCAATGAGGCGTGTCTCGTTCTGGAATCGATTTCTTATAAGGTCCTATTGGTGGGCATTTTCAGCTAGCCGGCATCTGACTTTTATGAGATGCGAATTAATGAGAGTGGAACTCATCCAGAACTTCTCCGTAATTATTGCCAACGAATGTTACGTCACATCCGAGAATAACATGACGCAGACATATTGCACCATCTTCTACTGCCAAGAAATGTTGGTTCTTGAGTACAATCATCAGAACAACAATTACAATGTCTTCTTTTTTTAGGTAGAATTACTCGTAAGACAATAACTCCCATGTAGCCGAAAGGCTAGAGCTCTCGCCTTTGGTGCCAACGGTCCCGAGTTCGATTCGCAAGTAAAGTTACGAGATTTCCATGTTGACCCATGAATCGCGAGGACACTTGTCGAGTTACTTGAAGAAGTAGCGGACTCTGGTGTGGAAAATGAGAAAACAGCTGCGATGGGATGGAATGGCTGTCCACGGAATGGGATTAGAAGTTTTAAGAGAGTATTTTGTATAGATAAGTGCATTTTTCATGGTTACTGTTAAAAACAACTCTATTATCCAGAGGCGTAATTTGGGACCTAACTTTGGGGGACGGGAGGGAAAAGTGTTCAAGACCATAAAAATATCATCGAGGCCTATTTTGGAAAATAACTGTTACATTTGCAAAATCATAAGATTACTCGTTACTTTAATCCTCAAGTTCCAGCAGGTTATCTAAAGTACAATCATAAATTTTCATAAACCTGAAAATGGGGGGAGTGGGGGGTAAGTATCCTCCTTGCCCCCGCCAAGTTACGCCTATACTAGTGTGAGTTTGATGGGCTCAAGGACGGACGAAATACTGTGCTCTACTTCCTTAGTTCGTCCTTGCTGCTAAAAGTCTCTCTCTCTCTCTCTCTCTCTCTCTCTCTCTCTCTCTCTGTTCATTTCGATTTTTCTCCTTGTCCCCCTTTTCTTTCTCCCTCAGTTACTTTATCTTTCTTTCTCCATTTTTTCTCTCTCGCTCTCTTCCTTTCCCTGTTTTCAATCTTACTGCGTTCCTTATATTACTTTCATCTCCCTTTCTTTATCTTTTCTTTATTTCCTCTCTTGTTCCTATTTATCTTATTTTCTTTCTATTCCTTCTCTCTCTGTTTCAGAGTCTTCCTTTCTCTTTCTCTCTCTCTCTCTCTCTCTCTCTCTCTCTCTCTCTCTTTGTTTTTCTGACTTTCCCTTTCCTTCTTTGTATATTTTTCTTTCCTTTTACATTATCTCCATCTGTTAATCTTTTAATTCTTTCCCTCATTTCTCTCTCTGTTCATTTCTCCTCTTCCCCTTTTTCTTCCTCTGGTATTTTGTCTCTATTTCTCCCGTTTCTTTCTCTCTCTTCCTTTCCTCATCTGTTTTCTGTCTTTCTGCGTTTCGAACATTTCTTTCTTTACACCCTTACTCCCTCTGATTATATTTTCTTTATTTCCTCTCGTTTCTCTTTTCTTCAATATCTTTCTTCTCTCTCTTTTTCTGTCTTTCTCTTTCTATGTATATTTTTCTTCCTTTCCACATTATCTCCGTCTCTTTATTTTTCTTCATTCCCTTTGTTTCATTATCTTTATCTCTTTTCTGCCTCTTTCCCTATTTCTTTCTCCTTTATTTCTATGGCCGAGTGTAATCGACTCTGAAAGTTGCAGGTCCCAGATTCGAGTCTTGGCATGAGCAAGGATGTCAGTGTCCTGTCATAGATTTCATCCGAAGGTGGATGTCTGACTCATTTCCTTTATTTTACTTCGCTTTTTGTGCCACTGTTGGCTAATTTGCGAAGATGAGGACATGATGAAATTGATGCAAACATCCATGCCCAAGCGGGGTTCGAACCCGGGACCCCTGGCGTCGTAGTGCGATGTGATAACCACCCCTCCACGGGGACCGGCAAAAATGTGGATGAAAAGCGACACTAATTACTAATTACGAATGTAAAATGTACCGTACACGATACTGGGTTGGAAAAGAATGCCAGTATGGTGTGCTTTTGACAATTTATAATTTTATGCACTTCAATTTAATGAGCTGAATACGTCTATATTTTTCTATTTTTGATTTCATGTCTCCAATGAACTCCTTTGCCTTCCAATTAAGGAGTGCGATTACATGAACCGTGCATTTCAAAAAGCCAATTCCCTGCCTGCCATTGACCGAAACCAATTAGGGAATAAAGTCTTCAGCCTCTCTTTTTCGTTACAAATAAAGAACAAGGTACGGTTATTAAAAGGTTAAAAGAAAAATCCGTTTCCCCTGTAAACTGTTTCTCTTCCCTATAAAAATCCCTTCTCTCTCCCTCCTTCCAGAAGAAAATATCGCCACTCTTGCACATTTCTTACGCTAAAAGGAAACTGATTGCAATTTTCGGAGGGGGGAGACGAAGAAATCGCAACAGATCAATGTTTCCAAGGTTACGGCGGCAGGGTTGCAAGGTTAGTTTAAAAAACAATCACAGTTTCACCTTCTCTTGAAGAAAAGTAGTGGTTATTGGTACTGATGATTATATCATATCTTCGCACGTTATCTAGAAGTATGAAGGTCGTTTGTAAGCTGCATCGGTATTGGTGCTTTAGAGATGACATTGTTCTTTGAAAGCTCCCGAAGTTCTCACTTCAAGTAGATGTCCACGTTTGTCTGAATTTAAGTTCACTCTGTGCACAGGTAGGCTAATCGGGACTGACCATGCTGTGGTAAAGTCAGATATGAACTAATATGTGCCTCCACCATGGATCGAACCAGCGACCTCCATTAGAAGACATTAACATTATGCCATCGGGGAGGCTAGAAGTAAATGGACCCGATGGGATATATCCTTCGTCTGTTCAAGAATCTCGTGGCTTTTGTCTTTGCAGTCGAGAACAATTACATAGAAAAGTTCACAAGAGGGCATTAACAACCTACGTACGATTTGATTGATTTGGTGTTTTAAGTCCACTTTGTGCACAGTAAGGCTAATCGGGACTGGACCTACAGTTTAAAGTGGGATCCGAACCACTATGTGCCTCCACCGGGTATCGAACCCGGGACCCCTTGATTACAAGGCAACGACGCTACCACTGCGCCATCGAGGAGGCACAACCTACGTACGAACACAGTGCACAGTACACGAGAGAAGAACCATACTTGAATACGACTTTGTTCCGTCCCATCTTCTCTTCAATACACACACACACACACACACACACACAAACACACACACACACACACACACACACACACACACTGTATCGGGAATCTGTGGAGCAAGCCCGCGCATAACGGTAAAGAAGGGGAGAAAGCGAGTGGGCTGAGCAAAGCAGTGTGCACTGCAAACGGCTGCTAGCTGAAGCCGCATCCTCCCTCCATGCACTCCCTTCCCTCTCACGCGTTCATTGCGCATTTGCCGTCGCGTCGCTTGCACCTGAGACTCTCGGGACACCGTGTGTTGGGAGGGGGGAGTGTAAGAATTATATGCACACATGCATATGCTCACGCCCGCGTGTGTGTACAGTGGCGACGATTAGGGGGGCGGTTGCCCCTTCCACCCACTTTCTGCCATTTTTTGGCCCCGTACTATGGACTCTTAATGCTAAGCCTTGTCGAAAAATTAAAATGTCCTTGCCCGCCCTCCTCCCAGTGTTGACACACAATCGCCGCTACTGTATGCGCGCGTGTGTGTCACAACAATTTATTTATCTTTATCATAAAGGAAGTACAGACACCTACCGTTTAACTCCACTTATTTTTATTTACACAAATCTCGTCTTTTACATATACTATTTTATACAGACTATATTTTACACCAGGACGATTCTTTGGTAGGTGTGGAGCCTGGGATACATATGTGCGCGGAGCCTTTAACGAAGCGCGTTTTCTTTCGAAAAATCGCCACGATATTCCAAAATTCGAAAAATTGCATCTGCTTGGAATATATTCTAGAGCATTCACGTGAATCCTCATGTGCTTTGGCTTTCGCTCTTGTGTAGATATTATCAATACTTTCATGATTATGTAAGTCTATTAAACTATAAATATCTAGTGAAAACAAACCACACATAGTTGGACGCGAACTTTTCGCTTTCTATTCGAAATAAAACCGAAAAACATTGATTCTTGCTTGAAATAGATTATAAGTGGATAAAATGATGCGTTACACACATTATTAATGCACAATAATTTCCGGAATAATGCTAATTTCGTCGTTAACGCGAGTTTCAGTGTTTCTTGCTAATTTCACTACTTTTTACGAGTATATAGTAAAAACAGCCTCAAGAATCGGAAATTGGAAGCTACGCAAGTATTCTGTTAACTTCTAATTGGCCCCCGTGGCGGAGTGGTTAGCTACGATGCCAGGCGTCCCGGGTTCGAATCCTGGCCTGTGCATGGATGTTTGTGAGTGTCCATTCATCATTTTCATCATATCATCACTCATCCCCATCTTCGCAAATTAGCCGAAAGTGGCACAAAAGGCGAAGTAAAATAAATCAAATCAAATCACAAATCTGCTAAGTAAAGTAAGCGTCTATATTAACTCTTTAATAAGGCAAATAAATTACTGTTTCTGTCAAATTGTAACTGACAATGTAACCCGCAATTCAACGCTTCTCAGGCCTTACACAAAAAAAAAGTTTACCGAAAAATCACCATATGTTTTAAGATAAGTAAGTGAGCCTGGCAACCTTGATCGCAGGGAAACTACTTCCCCTCATCTTACGCGCATGCGCACGGCGATTTATGCAGCGGGGGCGGGCTGGCCGTAGGAGGAGAAGGCGAATGCAGTTGTGCACTGCAGGACAGAGGGAACGAGATATCTAAAACGCAAAACACACGCAGCCGACCGCCAATTGTTTTCAGTGCTCATTTTTTGTCTTGAGTTTTACCTCCGCAGACACCAAATATGTTCGGATCAAGTGGATTCGGTGGTATGTTGTCTTGAATTAAAGAAAAAAAAATGGATGCTACTTTTTTCTAGATAGCGCTCTTCTTTAAGGAGGCAAAAATTACTAACCGTAGACGAATTGCATGAAAGCTTATAGAAATATTTTACTACTTCTCTGGTTTAGGTGCTTTTAGTCGTTTTGGCAATTAACTTATTTACACTTTATTTAATATGGAGTCACGTCTGTAGTTCTATAGATTTAATGCTTTCGGTATATTTTCTGTCTGATTTATTAAATTGGTATTTATTGTAATTGAAAATAAGATTGAAGAGTAACCGTTTTCATTTCTTGTGCCGTCAGAATATCTTAGTTCTAGCGTTTGTCGCAATGGCGCTAGCTACTGACTATTTTTTATTCGGCACCTATCGTAGACAGATTTTTGGATACTAATCAGCAATATGAAACAATGTGTGACGTCAGTGTCAGCTGTCGATATCTCTAGGACTTATCGAAATTAGAGAGAGAACATTTGATGGACAGAATTACGTGATAAATACTTCCTTCAAAACAATTAGTCCGTTACTCAGTCCATAGTATCTACGTATTACGTGATGAAAGCAAGTACGGGTCGAGCCGGAATTCGTAGCGGAGTGTAGCTTAACGCACCACGAGGCCAGAGGTCCCAGGTTCGAATCCTGGGTAACGCATAGGTATCCCGTTATGTATAGAGGTTACTGTCGATGTATGTATTGACGTGCTTCAAGATGATGGAATTAGATGTCATTTTTCTAGTTTTTAAATTCATCAGATAGGTCAGATAGATAAAAAATAGCCGAACATGCATGGAGTGGATCACATAGAATTCAGTGGCACAATGTAATAGTCCTACACAGGGGCGGGTCCCAAAACCGAGGGGGGGGGGTAAGGTGACAAAACTATATGGGCAAAGACAGTACATTTCCCTTCGTAGATAAGATTGAGCATAGTGCGGGGGCAAAAGTGGAGAAAACTGGGGGGCAACTGCCCCCCTCGCCGCCCTAATCTCCGCCACTGGTCCTACATAAAGAACCAAATGGAAATTAAGGAAAATCAAAGCACCAACCTTCATAGCAATGGCCCAAAACCCTGTAATCAATTTCTATGACGGAGCCCCTGAGGCCTACCGTACCCTATGTCTTACTGGTGTTTAGAAGCAACGTTACGGAGCGCAGGAAGAGGGGGTAGATAGTAACGGAATGTAAAGTAAAGTGACATCTAAACAACTGCGCAATGTCCATGCAATGAAATTATATTTTTAAAAGTTTGAAATTTACAAGAGTCAATTTATTCTCAACTAGCACCAATACACATGATATTGTCAACTTGGCCATTTTGATTCTATTTTTTGTTTCTTAATCTTTAATTTCATTCAATTTTTATGTTCTTTTTTTCCTGGAGCGGCCGCGGAGACTCTGGGAAGTGCACGCGGAGCACAGGTTGGGAACCGCTGGGTTAGAGCAACGGATTTGCAGTAGAAATCACAGGTCTGTCCCACCACCGACAAAAGAAATTTCACGTGAAGACGAGAGAACAGTTGCTCTCTCTTGAAACGTAGTGTTAGTATAGTATAGTATAAAGTACTAGACAATGGATAATGTTCAATTAACATTGCATACTAGTTTAAATTCCTCCTGAAAAGTGGTGACGTCCTAAACCCATGTCCCCACGTTTCTGCTATATAGTTTATCGAAGACAAATTTTCGATGAACTGCATGTAAAATATGCTTCATTAGGTTTACGGAACTCCGTGATGTAGTGATTAAGCTCCCTCCCTTCGTCTGTTAAATGACTCATCATCATCATGACGATTAAATGAAAGCGGTTGAAAAATATGTTTCTATGGACGATATCGCCACCGAAAGTTCCACGTTCGAGTCCTGGTCTGCGCATGCGTACAGAACTGGAAATTTCTCTGACTGGATCTTTTCTTACGGGCTGCTCATATACTTATTATCATCTGTGCCGCATAGAGTAGGCCTATGAAGCTTAATGTTTGATTTGTTATTTAGCGTCGCTTTTCTGCCTAATCGAGACGATGAGGATGAGTGACAATATGATGAAATTGATGAAGGGACACTCAGAAAGAACACCGATGCCCAGGCCGGGATTAGAACCCGAGATCGCTGGAGTTGTAGCGCGAGGCATAAAGTTCTCCCATACTGAAATTTATGATTTTGAATTGGTATCTTCAGATATATAAGTGTTATGCTGCCAGAGCAGTGGGGTTACCTAGCAATTTCGTTCGGATGGCCCCAAAAGAATAAAATCCTTCTAAGTGGACCCTGCTTCAGTGGGCAAGGCTGTCTTTCCCCTCTCTCTATCTCACATTCTTTCTTTACATTCTCTGTCAACCTCTCTCTTATCATTTTCTTCCTTTCTTTCTTTCGGTTTTACTCGAAATCTTTTGTTCCCGAGTCTTTCTCACAGATTACTCTTTCTTTTTCTTCCTCTATTTCTATATAGAAATATATTTTCCTCCGTTTCTTTATCTTCTTCTTCTTCCCTCTCTTTCTCTCCTTATGTTTCTATTCTTGTATTTATTTCTTTTTCTTTCTTCTGCCAGTTATTTATTTCTCCATCATCTTCTCATTATTTTCCGTTTCTCTAATTCTGTCTGTCCCAGGGTGCGAAATCCTGGGGGGATTTCCCCCCACCAACAGATTTGGCCTCAAAACTCCCCCCACCATAAATTTCCGGGGGAGAGCATTTGTTACAACAAACAAAAAATCAGGAATTACTTTTAATTTCAAATATACTTTACTAAGAATAATATCGAAAAAACACACAAATTAGTGTGGTTGTGAGTGTCGAATCCTTCTCTCTCTCAAGAGATCATTAACAAATTTAATTCAATACGCATAATAAAAGTAAAATAAGAATGGAAAACAATAATAACTATGAAATCTAATTGATTTATATTAACATAAAGCAAAAACTAAATAAAAACTTGCATATAATAAAACATTCAACTATTTCATAATTTATTAACATCTTTAACCAGTTAGTAAAGGAATTTGTTTGCCAGTTTATAATATCTTATATATATAAAAGTAACAAATTGATTTCTTTATTTGTAATTAATAATAATGACAATATATATTTAATTTAGTTTAGTTTCGGCTCATTTTGAAACACCCAAACAGTTAGTTTCGGGTTCGTATGAATAGATCCAAGTTTCGTCCCCTGTAACGATGTAGTACATCAAATTTGACTTGCCTCGGTTGAATTTTTTGAGTATTTCTTTACACTCATTTACACGAGCCTGTTTTTGAGCTTCGGTGAAGTTGTGTGGGATCCAACGGCTTGAAAGTTTCCATACGTCCAGATGACCATGCAAAATCGTATGTATTGCTTTCATGTCAATGTTCAAGGATGCCTGAATCTCACGGTATGTCACATGCCGATCTCTCTGAATCATTTTACGCACAGCATCAACATTACTAGCAACAACAAACGTGGATGGACGACCTTCACGAAATTCATCACTGAGAAATGTGCGACCACACTGGAATTCAGAAAACCAATTGTACATTGGATTGTGCTTCATCCCCAAAAGTCAAATGAAGTCGCTCGATGCATTGTTTCGGTGTTAAACTACATTTGAAATCATAAAAAAATCATTATCCGAAAGTGTTCACGAGAAATTTCCATTTCTTACATGAAACTACTTCTTCAAACTGCTGTGAAAAATAATAAACGAATAGGCTTAACAAACAATCAAAGATAATTTAAACATAAAAAGGTCTATTCTTCCGATTTTTATAATAGAGGAACACTAGCGCCACTGTTGGTGGTAGTTTGCAGAAACTTTTCCAGCAACCCTCGTACGGAGACCAGAATAATCATTGGTTTACATATAATAGTGTTAAAAGGGTTAAAATGTTATTGAGTTAGATATAATTATTAATTTTAAGATCTTAAGTTAGAGAGAAAGGTTAGTAATCGGAAGGTTAATGTGTAAAGTGTATGAAATGGGACGAAGGAGTTAATAGGTGAGGGATTTAAAAATTTTATGAAAACGCTAAAATGTAAACTTCTCTTCCACGAAGTACGCCTTACCCTGGACTGCATTTTGCAGACTAACGAGTGTCTGGCGTCTGGATTTACGGCCAGTATAATCCTCTGTGGGATTTGTGTTGTGTGCTTGTGTGTCCATGTATGTTTCTTTGATTTTTAAGTCCACTTTATGCATAGATAGGTCAATCGGGACTAGACCTACAGTTTGAAGTGCGATCATACATCCTCATCTTTGCGATTAGTGAAAAGTGGTAGAAGAGCGAAGTGAAATAAAACAAATGAATCAATCAATGTTTAATGTTTAAAACAGTTTTAACAAACAAATTAACAAATTAATAAAAAATGTTTTTTTTCACGAACAATTGATTGTTAATATTCTTTATCGTCTCACGAAAAATACAAAAGGTAAAACGTTTAAAACACTAAGATCTATACGTTTTTAAATATTTCTATTTCGGACACAATGAACTCATTTGTAAATGCAATATTAGCAAAACTTGTTGAAGTACAAGAAATGTTATCTTGTTTCATTTGGAACAAAATATGTTGAGTTAAAACGTGTTTAACACAAATCTTTTGAAAACTGGTAAAACCTAAAAAGTACATTAAAAAAATGTTTAAAAGAAGATTTTTTTAGATTCGTTTGACTGTCGGAAATGCTAGTTGATATTTTCCATGCCCTTTTTGCATTTTTTTTGAGTCGTTTGTGTTAAAAAATGGTCAACTTGCATACTTTAACCATGAAGTTGATTCATTCATATTCGGATCACACGAAAAGGCCACGTATTATTTATTATTCCCTGCAGCTTCGTCGCATCGTCATTGCCCTCCGAAGAGTGCATTGGCTCAACTTCCAGCGGTTGGCAAGCGTGGGTGATCAGCGGTGCCTGACATCATGCAAAACCAAACCCTTCTTTGTAATTGAGAAGGTTGATATTCCGCCCGAATCGCACGAATCTCTTATCTAACCGACAGAAAATTACAGCGCAGAGATTGTATGCTCATGTTCCGGTGAGGCAATGGGTGTAAGGCGGCCATGAGGTCATTTCTGTGAACCGGAAATTCCTGTTTCGTTAGCTCCAGCAGTATTGCACTTTTTACTTCCGGTTTGCTAATAATAAAACAAGTGAACGCAGTTCTGAAAACCAATAGCACTGGCGGCCTCCCAGCTAACGTCGTCGCCTTGTAATCAGGGGGTCACGGTTTCAACACCCGGTGGAGGCACATAGTGGTTGGTATCCTACTTTAAACTGTAGGTCCAGTCCCGATTAGCCTTTCTGTGTACAAAGTGGACCCAAAGCAATAACTCTAAGTAAAAACTAGAAGAGGGAGGGGCAGCGTTAATTTTTTTTTAAAGTCAGTTCTATATGTTATCATCTTAGGAACTTCGGACCAAAAGAGAAGTTATGAACCGTCCATCAACCTCGTATGGTCCCACCAATAAAATTTCACAACAGCTACTTCTGTTTCCCGTAGAATAGTAATTATCTGTAGTAATCCCTCCGTTATTGCTTATATGAGGGGCCGGTCCCCCTGGCAGAGTGGTTAGCACATCGCGCTTCGACTCCAGGAGTCCCGGGTTCGAATCCCGGCCTGCGCATGGATATTTGTGAGCGTACATTCATCAATTTAATCATATCATCACTCATCACCATCTTCGCAAATTAGCCAAAAGTGGCAGAAAAGTGAAGTAAAATAAAGCAAATCAATCAATCAAACATTCATGAGGGTTGAACACTTGGTTGCCACATTCACAGAGGATGGGAGGGGAAGGAAACCGAGAGCGGTTATTTCTGTTCCCGAGAAAGGATTTGATATTACAGTTCCTTGCCCTTTCGAGGACTCATGCAACAGCATGGTCAGTGGCCATGTTTTTCCACCAAATAAAAGTTTGGCATGAACAGCCTGCAGCCTGCACTGAGCCACGATAAACCTTCTCGCCTATTTAGAGTGGGTTTCACTTATCGCACAATGCTAAAACACCCTTTTGGTCATGCCCCGTGAAGCTAAATACTTTCGTTGTTAGGTTAGGGATGTTAAGTTTCCGTCTGAGCATAAATAACGCCTTTTTGGTCAAGCCCCGCAAAATTGCAGTGTATTTGTTTATTTTTTATTTATTTATTGAGAAAATTCCAGATACAACACAGGTGGCCATTTTACACTGAAATTGTCAACAATGAAAACTCAATAACAATAATAATAATAAGCAAAAAGATTAAAAAATAATAATGAAAAGTAACAAAATAACAAAAAGAGAATAGCAAATTGACAAAAAATAAGCAAAAGATGGCACTATTTGATATCACTTACAAACATTTCTTCTAATAGAAGACCGAAAGGCAAACTCGGAGAAAAATATATCGATTCTTGATGGGAGGTCGTTGTATTGTGTGGCAAGTCTGTAAAAGAGGGATCTTTTTTGAATTTCTAGTCTAGGTTTCTTTGTGTTGCGAGTTGTGCGCATAGGTACTCGAAAGTGGAATTCCTCAAGAAGTGTGTTGCAGCGGATTTTGCCATTCACAATTTTGTATAAATAACTGAAATCATTCTGCAAACATCGCTGATAAGCAGTTTGTAAGTTTAGAAAAGACAAGAGATGCGGAGATGAAAAATTGCGTAATGAGGGAACCCTGTATCGAACTAAAGACTGAATCGATTCTAGAAATTTGAGTGGAACACGCCATGGACCAGACAGGAGAGCAGTATTCTACAATTGGGGATATGAATGATTTGAAGTATAAGGGAGACATGTCACTAATTTCAGTGAAATCGATACAGTAAACCTAAGAGACGCATGGCCTTTTTTGTTGTGCCTGTTATGTGTTCTTCAAATGTGAGTTTTTGGTCGAAAACAATGCCTAGGTCTTTGTGAGAGGATACTGCTTGGATGTTATTGCCAGAGATGGAGTAAGATGACTTTAACAGGTTCTTCTTGAGAGATATGGTGAGAGTGATACACTTTTCAGGATGTAATGTAAGACCCCATGTTAGACACCAGGAAGTAAATGCTGCTATGTTATTCTGAAGAAGATGAGTATCGTCGGAAGTGGAGATTTCTCTGAAAATTTTAGTCATCTGCGAAAAGAAGGTAATTGCTAGAGGGAGCTGTGAGATGGTCGGCAAGGTCATCGACGAATAATATGAAGAAGGGAGGTTCTAGAACACTACCCTGTGGAACTCCAGAGAGGACAGGAAGAAAGTTAGATACGGTTCCTGGAAGAACGACACGTTATTGGCGATCGCTAAGGTGATCTGCGAGAAGGGTTAGAAATTTGCCATGAATGTTGAATCTATTCCATAATTTGTGAATCAGAAGACGGTGACTAACAGTATCAAAGGCTTTGGCCAGATCAAAGTATATTACATCTAATTGTGAATTAATTGAAATACATTTCATAGCATGTGAGAGAAAAACCGACAGGTTTGTAAGACAGGAGCTACCAGGAAGAAAACCTAGTTGGTTAGAGCTTAAGAAAGGAAAAACAAATTTATACAGTCTGTCTTTGATTATTTTTTCGCGGATGATGGACAGAGGAGAGAGTAAGGAGATTGGTCGGTACGAAGAAATAATATTTTTGTTGCCACTTTTGTGAATCGGTGTGATGTTTGCTTGTTTCCAAGCTTGAGGAAAGACGCCTTCCGAGAAACATCTGTTCAAGAGAATGGAGAGGGGATAACACAGGGATTGCACAGTTTTCCTGAGGAACACGGTGTTGATATCGTCCGGTCCTAGAGCACGATGAGCTGAAAGAGACGGCAATAGATTTTTCACCTCGTCGGGTGTAGTGGCAAGCGTCGTTAGGGAGGAGGAACAGACAGGCCTTACGTTTGGCAACGCTGCAAGGGAGGGCGGAAGTTACCGTGAAAATAAGAGTTGAAGAGTTCTGCCCTTCGGTCGCCTATCGCACTTTCACTATCATGCGTAATTTCAGCTGGAATCCTTGTATTTTTTCTTGAGTTTATTAGATTAAAAAAGCTTTTTGGGTTTTCCGGGATTGTTACAGTGACCTTGTCTATATGTTCCTTGTATTTTTTCTGAAGAAGACACTTTGAGTGCCATCGCAGAGCAGCAAAGGTTTTGTGCGTGTGTTTACTCGGGAAGTCCTTCCAAAGTTGTGATGCTCGTGTCTTGTTGGCCAATACATCCCGCACTTCCAAGTCGAACCAGCATGGAAATCTACGAGAAGCTATTATCCCTGTAGGCACGAGGTCCGTCACTGTTGCTTGAATGACAGCTACAAATAAGTCAGCTGCGTGGTCGACGGTTCCATCTTCCAAAAGGCCCCAGGGAAAGGAGTCGATGGAAAGTCTTATCTCCTCCCACGGCGCTAAACCTAACATGCCTAACCTAACAACGAAAGCAATTCATGCTTATGTCAGAAGACGAAGAGCTGAGCTTGAGCAAATGGTGTTTGAGAAGTGTGCAAAAAGTAAGCCCCCCCCATATAGCAAGTCCCCTAGCTGTCAGCTGCCAAATTAGCATTTTGTTGGAGGATCGTGATACAATCGAGGGGTCATACCAACCTCCCCAAGTAAAGGGAACGAGAAATACAGATAAAATGGCAGAATGCAGAATAGACTGCTAAAAAATAAGGCCTAGGTACAGTCACCAGCAATAAAATGGGACACCTCGATCCTGAAATACCCGCTTCCCTGTAAGGCGTTACGTGTGTTGCCTAACTCCACGGCGCTGGTAGAAGTTGTAATTGAAAATTCTCTATTTAATTGATTGATTTGCTTTATTTTACTTCACTTTTTGTGCCACATGAATGGACACTCACAAACATCGATATACTCGATGTGCTACAACGGCTTACAGGGAAGCGGGTATATCAGGATCGAGGTGTCTCATTTTATTGCTGGTGACTGTACGTCACCGAGATCTGCTCTTGAAGAGATTCGCAAGGAAAAGAAACATGCAATGGATGTTGGATAAGGTCCATCGAAGATTGCATGACAGTAAGGCAATTTGGAAGTTATTGTGCTGTTGTCTCGAAAGTGGTCGAAGGACACGATTCAGAGCTCGAAGCGACATGGAGACTGGTACTTCCTGGACACGATTCAGACTGAAAATTGTTGTTGAGTGTTCCCACGAAATTGATCCGTGTTCGAATTGGTGGAGAGAGGACCTCGATCGGTTACGAAATTGTAAAAGAAACAACCATTCCTTCTGAATATGAACCACGGAATTCCAACCGCGTTGTGATTGCTTAGCTATAGTTCCACGACGATGTGAACAAAAGAACATTGTCAAATTTTATCCATGAAATCGACTAAAAGTATTGGCTTCAGACTGTTATGAATCCTTCGCCACTAATATTATCACAAAAAGCACATGCATAGCAACGAGACTTCGATTTATTGAACGTGAATACACAAAAAAGGACTGTACTTTGTGGACATGAAATTAGACGACGTAATGAACAACGATCGTCCAGATAGGCTCTCTATTTCCGTAAACTCCCTCGACTCTGCTCAATTGTTGTTTTCATTACATTAAAAAGCCAATAGATGCAGAAGCGAGGCGTCCGGTCTTCGGGAGATGCGGCGATGACCAAGCAAAATCATACAAATATTACATTTTATATATTTTAGAGAAGTAGTAAAAATAATAAGTCAGAATACTCGCATATTTGTGCGAAATAAGCCAAACGACAACATGAAACAGCTCGAAATACGCAAGAGATTCGCTAATCTTAGCGCATCGAAATTATGCCACTCGCGCCGAACCCTCCCGCCAAGTTTCCTCTTGAAGGCAATGGTGTTCGTCGACCCAGCTCATCGCAGAATGGTGCGAATCTCTCTGGTCTATGCCGGTGCCGAGAACAGCAGGACGCTTTCGAACAGGCAGACAGGTCCAACGACATGTACTTTTCCCCTTACTCTTGAAGGTCTGGGTCATAACAGGCCCTTTTTTCAGCCCCCATCCCCATGTTTACAGCCACGGCAGGGTTTGTCTGAAGTCATCAAGATTCTTCCGAGTGTTCCGAGGCGTAGAAAAGGCAGGAAAAAAGTGGCAAAATGAGGACATCAGGAATGACTACTAAAAAGTGCACGTAAACCCTCCCTCCCCCCTTTCGAAAATTCTGGGCACACCACTCGAATGTCTGGTATTTCCACTTGTTAAGAGGAAAAGCACACATTGAACGATATGAATCTGCTTTTCATTATCAAAACAACAATTGGAGGCGAACCATAAATGTTCTTCTTACCTTTAAACGCGACAATTGAGGTGTTTGCATTTCAGTTTCCATCATATTTAATAATTCTCGTGAATTATGTGTCTTTTGTAGTCGTAAAGTCTGTGGTATGAGCTTTTACATTGAATTCGCAGTGACCTTGGCGTTCATCGCAGAGAAATATTGTGCCCCCCCTCCCTCTCCGCTGAAAGATCGACCCTGATGTTTGGCAAATCTTACGGTGACTATGTAAAAATGTCACGCTTCGCTACTGAATAGATGGCACTGTCGGGTTTCATCAAGCTACAACAGGTTCACCACTTTGTACTCGGCAACTTTGGCTAGAAATTGCTAAAAGGCGGTGTGAGCCAATAAAAGAAGAAGAAGAAAAAGGTTTACAATTGACATGGCGTAACATACATTATATGTATTACTTCAAACGTTCCATTTAACATTTAAAATAACCGCGTACGTCATTTTATCTTCTTTCATATCAACCACCAAGTCACAGAATATCAAAATATTGGTTCATGACTTCGATTCGTACTTTCTTTCGTACTTTCTTAAAAGCTATCATGCCATGGTTATATGAAAAAGTAACGGGGCTCCCCACTGGCGTACGCAGAGGGGGGCTGATGGGGCTACAGCCCCATCCTAAATTTTGAAAAATCAACATTTTCAAATAAAAGCAGCGAAAAAGTAGGGAAAAACCAGAGTGGTAAATGCATACCTCTCTTAAAATGACCAACGATTGCTGTTTTTGAGAGTGGAAAGTTTTAAAAATAGGAAATATAATACTATGTATGCCCCCTGAAAGGCATGTATCTACTATCCACCTGTACAATTCCAGTCCAACCCGAAAAAAAAAATCCTGGGTACGCAAGTGGGGCTCCCCGAGAGATCTCGGGTTTCATCTCAGTGGCCGACCATTACGCAGCAGTTAGGAGACTACTTTAAACTGTAGGCCCTGTCTCGATATTATAAGCCTATCTGAGACTTGAAACAGACTTTGATTAAGTAATTCAAGATACAACTACGCTTTCTGAAAACCATCTCAATTATTCGCTTCGAAAGTAATTCTATTCAGCGACATTTTTGTCATACATGAAAACGCAGTTATTACATGAGGATTGGATAGATTCTCAGTTTACAATCCCTGCGTTTGAGAAGACGTAAAAGATAAGAAAATGCTCTCGTCTAAGATCGGTTAAGAGCCACTGCTTATACAAGGTTCCTAAATATGAAAACTGGACAACAATCCTTCGTATCGGTAAACAGTAACAATGGTTGTGGACTGATAAAAATACAGAAAACAATAATAAATGATGGGATGTTTTGGACTAATTGTACAAGTGTTCTCTGAGTGACGATAGTTCAAAGCTGTCAATGAACATTTGTGACTTTGTAAACGGATCTTTGTTGGCGCTTGAGTCTATCAAGGAAGGTCTTCCCGACCTCTTTGGTCCAACTGCAGAACTCCGTGGCGCAGTGGTTAGCACAGCGCTCTACGACGCCAGACGTCCTGGGTTCGAATCCAGGCGTGGGCGTGGATGTTCTTTGTGAGTGTTCCTTCATCAATTTCATCATGTGATCACTCATCCTTAACGTAGCAGTGGAGGAATAACAAAAAAACAAAGTATCTACGAAGCCGGAAAGTGTGTTCTTTCATTGCTTGAACAAGTTGACGTGATGCTGTATTTGGTCATTGCTATGCTCAGAGCCATGAATCAATAAACTATTATTAGCTAACTAACTCTCTAGCCTTCTTAAACCCGATGGTTCATGGCTGCAGCAACACAGGCCTTCCATCTTTTCCTATCTTGAGCAAGTTCTATATACTCTTTTCCATCCCTACCGATTTCCCTTAGGTCCATCTTAACGTTATCCCTCCATCTTCGTCTTGGCCTTCCTACAGGTCTCTTACCATCAGGTTTCCCAACAAAAACCCTGTAAACCCTTTTTACCTCTCACATTCGTGCCATATGGCCTGTCCACCTGAGTCTATCTTGATTTAATTATTCTAATAATATCTGGACAGGAATACAAATTATACAGTTCTAAATTATGTAACCTTCTCCACTCACCTGTCTCCTCATCCCTTTTAGGTCCAAATATTTTTCTAAGGATTTTATTTTCAAATACTCTTAATTTATATTCCCCTTTTAATGTGAGGGACCAAGTTTCACATCCATATAATACTACAGGCAAAACTCTGTTTTGTATATTTTAATTTTTAGTTTCTTGGATATTATACGAGAAGATAAAAATTATGAACGGAAAAGTAACACGCATTTCCTGAATTAAGTCTGCTTTTTATTTCCTATTTAATATAATTTTCATTTGGTTGTATTAAACTATTATTATTATTATTACTATTATTATTGACCATGCTGTTAAGATTCATTGTCTACAGTCATACTTCTCCAATCATGAAGTAGCAAACGATTTAATAACGCTTACGAAATTAAACAACTTTTGAAATGACGTGATTGAAGGATTGGCTCATTTCTTTCAGAAAAAGCGAAATTCAAAGAAGAGGGGGGGGTCCTAAGCCCTCAAAGCTTCCTCCGCCTTACCCACATCCCCGTGTGGGCTGGAACGGCGTGTACAGAAAGCTAAGGCGAAGCAAAGTTGTTTTCCTCGCGCTCAGATGTTACATCGACCTATTCCTGGAACTTTATAGACGCACCACATATTTTCGCAACGTCGTGCATAAAAGTATGAAATTTTCAGAGGCGTATGGCCTTCGACCTCGCGGTAAATGCGCCTTAAGATCCAATCATATCCTTGCGTGGAGCCGAAAACATGTTTACTACGTTCCAAGAACTCGGAGAAATCCTCTCTCGGAAGATGTCTCTTCTCCAGCGTCTGAGGCTTTCTTGAGGCTCTGATGGGATCTTGTTCATATAGATTACTTCGGCGTTGAATACAGTCGCAGGGCATCGAAATGTAAAGTAAAGGTCAACCGTATTTTCTGCACTCAGGGGAGGCATGGTTGCCAACTCTAGAGACGAGTTTCTAAATCTGGTCTGGCCCTGGGGTTGAATCCTGGATATATTTTTTAACTATCTGTTGGTGCTTCTTCAGTTCAGACTCGTACCCAGGAGTTTTTTTTAGGAAGGTGGGGCAGATCCGAAAATATGGATCAAAGATAAGATCCGAAATGCTATTGGAGTATTAGATTTGACCACTAATGGTATGGTAATATTACAGCTAGATCTATCTATACGTGCAATTCTAGAGTTTCAATAGTATGGTCCACAGTAACATAAAAAAAATCAACTCGCCAGGAAACAACCTCCTCTACAGACCAGATAATCAGCAACAAAGTCGCTTACAGACAACACATGCTGTCGCACGGTGTACAGTTTGGTGATAATTGTTTACTAGACTTGAAGTGGAAATTCTTAGCTGGGGGAGGGGGTGTGTGTTTACCCGAACCGTGTGGATAACTTTGGGGGGGGGGGAGGTGCTCCAATGGTTGAACATAGTGACAATGAGACAGTTGTTTCTAGCTGGATGATACCATCCCTCTCACGTCGAGCCCTGGTTTATATTCAATTCGCAGAAGTATTCCAATACAACAGTACTGTATTTCACAAATTGACAATGTTTTCAAATTTCCATAAATTTTTCCGGTACCGTTGAACAGTCATGATAATGTCAAGAAAATCTTTCTTTTAGAAATATTATGTTTAGAAAACAATATATTTATACATTACATGATGCATGTTAGCAATCATTCTTATAATGAAGAGCATGTCTGAATGTAAATTAACAAAATGAAACCGGCACATTTTTGCATCACGACTGCTTCGAAAAAAGTCTGGACAGGTATTATAAAATAATGGACTGCCCCAACTAAACCGCAACGTCTGGTAGCCTTGCATCAATGTCAATTACCAAATATTGCAGACTGCAGATTTCTGAACCCTGCGTCTCCCCACAAACAACCCATTCATTTACGCAAGAACAAAATAGAAATTCTTGCAAAATCTGAAAATTCGTCAATGTTATTTTCGTAGGTTTATATAGGTATGCATTAAAATATATTATAGTTCGTGCTTGGATACGGGCCTGGTTCAGTTTATTGGCCAGTTCAATATCCAGGATTGTCGTCACTATTAACGTTGATGATCATGTCACAGTCGGTTCAGGGTTCGAGTCCTTTGTGCATTAATTTCATATAATCATAATTAATCCTCATGGTCGCGAATAAAAAGAAAGGATGAAAATGTTTGCAAAATGAATAAAAAATACAATACAGAGGTTGCAAACAAAGTGACGTCAAACCTTCGTCAAAGATACCACCCAGGCATCAGAAGAGGAGGACCAGGGGATATTGGAGACAAAATACCAGGATGACAAACTTGATGACCCGGTCCACTCCACCCATGAGTGACAATACTCCAAGGTAGGCTGCCATGCCATCACCCGATAGCTATTGGGTCGCACTCATCGCATCGCATGACGCGTCCACCGTGACGGTGAGGCCTGTAATCTGCCATTCACGTGGGAAGAGGGAGAAGCCGCAGACAATGACGTATTTGGGAAAAGGCCCTGCTCACCTTGAAACACCTAGCCGCCAGCATCATGTAATTACATGACGTAACCGGAAGCGATGGAGAAGTGTTGCAAACTGTATTTAAAAAAATCACTTCCATTGCGCGTTCGATGCAGTGTTCGGAAAGTTAATTTTTAAGATTAACTGAGTTACAGCTACGGTTATTTGGTTCAAAAAGTAACTAAGTGACAGTTACTGCTACTTGAAACCACTAGCGTACGCAGAATTTTTTTCGGAGGGGGCTGGAATTGTAAAGGGGTTGTTACAGCCCCATATGCTTTTCAATGGGATTGCTACAACCCAGAAATGTCCATGACTGTACATAGCTGCGTTATTTCGTAATTATGGTTTCTAACCTTTGTTTTAAAGTTGTTTGAAGATAAAAATGGTAATCTGCGGTCATTTGAAGGGGAATTTGCATTTCCACTTTTATTTCGCCCGAGTTCTTTACGTCTTTCATTTGGAAATTTTGTTTTCCTCAGTTTCTGGAGGGGCTGTAGGCTCATCATCTCCCCCGTACGTACGGCAGTGCTTGAGAGGTAACTTTAAGTTCAAACATTAAGTGGAGAATTTACACCGAAGCGACAAGCGACACATGCCGCTTGAGAACGAGCCAATCAACAACAATGTTTCACACCGTAGAAGCATGAACAGGCCAGACAAGCCTGCGTTCGATTGGTGAAACTCTCCCAAAAGGTTTCTCATGCACTTGCATTTAATTTCCATCACGGAATTTGCCTCTTACATTTGGACTGGGTGAGCCATGACCCACTGTGGACACCCCTTGGCGCCGCCTCTGTTCAGGTTTGGTTTGAGTTGGTGTTTTAAGTCCACTTTATGCACAGTAAGGCTAATCGGGACTGGACCTACAGTTTAAAGTGGGATCCGAATCACTTGTGCCTCCACCGGGTATCGAACCCGGGACCCCTTGATTACAAGGCGACGACGCTGCCGCTGCGCCACGGGGAAGGCACACGCCTCTGTTCAGGTGACTGCGAGAACGTATCAGAATTACACTGCTTACTTGTTTAGTACAAGACAGACTGGGCGTAAAAAAAAAAATCTCGAGATATTTTCCAACTACAGGTTTGAAACACTGCTCCGAAAGGTTCGCGAAATGATACCGTGGTGATACTATGGTTCGCTGTGGCTAGCAGCAAAAAGCGGAATCCGAAGGCCAATTGAAGCGGTGGTAAACAAAGGCATTCTTCCCGTACCTTGTGTAGTATGTGCATCGCATGCTTAGGATACAAGGCCAATGCGTTACGATAGCAGGTGTCACACGGTAGCAGGCCAGGAAATACATTGCCAAGCTGCTGCAGCAGTATAGTAGGGCGACTATTGGTTACATCATAGATTAGTACTCTGGAAGTAATGTAATTGCTATCTTGAAATTTATGAGCATAATTTACATAAAGTGGACTTCTTTATCTCGTAGTCTTCCAGTTTGTTATCTTTCTCTCTCTATCTCTTTCACTATTTCCTTGTATTGCTCTATCTCTTTCACTATTTCCTTGTATTGCTCTCTCTCTTTCACTATTTCCTTGTATTGCTCTATCTCTTTCACTATTTCTTTGTTTTGCTCTCTCTTTCACTATTCTTTGTTTTGTTCTCTCTCTTTCATTATTTCTTTCTTTTGCTCTCCCTCTTTCACTATTTCTTTGTTTTGCTCTCTCCCTCTTTCACTATTTCTTTGTTTTGCTCTCTCTCTCTCTCTCTCTCTCTCTCTCTCAATATTTCTTTGTTTTGCTCTCTCTCTTTCACTATTTCTTTGTTTTGCTCTCTCTCTTTCACTATTTCCTTGTATTGCTCTATCTCTTTCACTATTTCTTTGTTTTGCTCTCTCTTTCACTATTCTTTGTTTTGCTCTCTCTCTTTCACTATTTCTTTGTTTTGCTCTCTCTCTTTCACTATTTCTTTCTTTTGCTCTCTCTCTTTCACTATTTCTTTGTTTTGCTCTCTCCCTCTTTCACTATTTCTTTGTTTTGCTCTCTCTCTCTCTCTCTCAATATTTCTTTGTTTTGCTCTCTCTCTTTCACTATTTCTTTGTTTTGCTCTCTCTCTTTCACTATTTCTTTGTTTTGCTCTCTCTCTTTCACTATTTCTTTGTTTTGCTCTCCCTCTCTTTCACTATTTTTTTTGCTCTCTCTTATTTACTATTTCTTTGTTTTGCTCTTTCTCTTCCACTATTTCTTTGTTTTGCTCTTTCTCTTCCACTATTTCTTTGTTTTGCTTTCTCTCTTTCCCTTTCCTGTACCTCTTTTATATCCCCTCCTCTGTTTATTCCTCATTCTTTCTCCCTTTCTTACTTTCCCTCCGTTGTTTTGCACTCAACTCTTTTCTATCTTATTCTTCCTCTGCCTTGCTTTCTCTCTCTCTTCCCTTCTTTTCCCCCCAGTCTCTTCTCCCTATACTTCTCTATTTCTTTTCCTTTCCTCATCTCTTTTTTATATTGTCGATTTTATTTTCTCCCTCGCTATCAATCTCTCTCGTTTTATTTCCATCCATCTAATGCATTGATTGATTTGGTTTTTTAAGGCGTCAAGGGTACCGGGTTCGATTCCCGGCCTGGGCATGGGTGTTCTTCGTGAGTGTCGCTTCATCAATTTCATCATATCATCAATCATTATCTTCGTGATTAGCCAAAAGTGACAGAAAAGCGATGTAAAATAAACCAAACCAATCAATCAATAATGGAAGAAGGCTCACTTGATCAGAACCACGTGGTGACGTTGATGGTGGCTTGTATACTTTGCATGACCCAATTTTCCTTTTACAACATGCCAGATTTATCAAAAGATGGTGAAATAGAGCACCGACACAAAAACAACAACAAAAAAAAAACAGGCCATATCTTTTCATTTCAATAGGAAGATTACTAATGGTAAATTGTATACTATGAGAAATATGACAATTTTCCCGTAGCGCAACAGCCCGCGAGGGCTAAGGCGTATCTACCGACTGCCGGCCTCACTACCACATGCCTCAGCAGAGGTAAACAATCATCCAAACAGTTACAGGGTAACGTGTGGTCAGCACGACGAAGCCCCAGTCGTTGTAGGTTTCCATGAGCGGGTTATGCTACTCACAAGGGAGGTTAACTAAGTGTCCCCCTCCGATTTCCATGAAACTTGGCAGGTGTATAGAGGGGCCCAAAGAAGGAAATACGTGTTCTTGTGTTTCAGCTAAAAAACGGTTTTAGGGGGCAAGCCCCCTCAAATGTCAAGATGAGGAGAAATTGAAGTGGGGACTTAGATAACCTCCCTTGTCAGTCGTAGATCCCTAATTTCCTCACAATTGTGTGTGGCCACCGGTCCCAATACACAGGAGAAAAGTTGGTACGCTTTTCCCAGGAGATTCGAGCTTGCGCGCGTCCCGTACCTGGAGCCCCTGGAGCCCAAACTTAATAGTTTCCATAAAAATTGGGAAGATATTACTTGTTCCCAAGTGAACAAGAATTTTCTCTTCCTTAATAATTTTTACTGAATTTCCCTGCATCAAGGGAAATTTACTTTCATATGGCAACACTGACAATGGTTCCGACTGCACCAACAAACTTCAGCTTTGCATGTCTACAACGGTAACACTAGAACAATCATTCTGGATTGATTTCTGGGGGAGACCTTCTTTTCTTTCTACCTCGCCACAGAATACCACATCTGCTCACACAAGGCAAGAAAGTTTAATTTTCTTCATCTCCCCGCATTCCTGGCGAACATGCAACATTGCATTTTTTTAAAGCTTTCCACGACTGCAATATGGGCCATTCTTCCCCATCCAGTGCCCTTCGCCGATGTTCTTTTGTTCCCAGCGAAAGAGAATTGCGACAAATGAAACTTCGCAGTGGAAAAGTACCTCATGGCTTCATAACAACCTTATCTGTCAGAACTATCTTACAGCAAAACTTCGTCTTGCGTGTCAACGACAAGAAAGAGAACCAACCAGTGGTGTGCTTAGGAAGCTAGATTGGGGGGCACAGGTACACCCAACAGCAAAAGAAACAGTAGGCGAATTGTTCATGACCATTTACATTGTGTCTGTTTTACACAATGAAATGACAATGAATAAAAACGTCAATATGCAGTGGACAATACCTGCTTCGAAATATAGAATAAAAAGTAATGAAAATTACGATGGACAATTTGCCTGATATTATCTTTGCCGTTGGCTGTACCTATAGATGACATTTAATATTTATTTTCACAGGCAGTTCGCTGACAAAAATGTTCAATATCAGCTGAGCACAACTCCCTAAAACAGGGGTAGAGCGCGCTAACCCTGGCTTTATGAACAGGCTAATAGGGATTGTAGGTAGACAAATTTATGAGTAGAGCGGTAAATAAAATGTTAGGTAAATGAAATGTTAGATCAGCGGTATATACCAGAGGTGAAAAAAAAATGGCGCACACTTTTTCATCATGAGAGGAAACAACATACAATAGAGCTATAAATTGATAAACTTCTTCATTTTTATATACTGTACACATAGCTGTCCAACCAAAATGAAAACATCAACACAAAATCACTTCATTTCTAAATTGCATATCTCAAGTGATTTATTCATTGTACGTATTTAAAGGATATCCTTGCTGTCCAACAAATAAAATAATCACTACTGCACATACACAAACACATGTTGAAAATCACATGATGATAAACAAAATTCATTCATGACTGAACACAAATGACACCATTGTTTCCCTTGATGTGCGGGAACAGACTAATATTATCGCTGCTACAGCTAGCAAGTTTAATGAAACTGGAAGTTGAGTAGACATTCGGGGGAAGAAAGGAATGCAGCTTGACAGGGAGCGAAGTTTTTGAACTGAGATGATGTGCATGGGAAATCCCAATTTGCAGCGTCTTACTGATGTGATCGAAGATAAAACGTTCTTCAGCTGCAAGTGGTAGGAAACTTTAGGCAAACATTTCGTTACAAATCGACAGTTTGCGCGCACAACCTCGATTGCCGGTTTTTGCGTGTTTTCTACTTAATTTGATGATATTTCACGGTTATTTCGCGAAAAGGCGTTCATTTCGTGGAAAAGGACACATTTCGCATTACTTCGCGAATAAAACTCATGCATATTTCATCACTGGGGGTGTAGTTACTTGCAGAACTACGTTCAAAATTGCATTTTTTTTCTTCACATTTCGCGATTTCGCGCATCGCGAAAATTCAATGTCCCTAGGGATTGGAATCCGAACCACCGGGTATCAAACATGGAACCCCTTGATTACAAGGCGATGGCGTTACTACTACTCTATCGGGGAGGCCCTTTGGATATACCAAAAGTCCCGGAACGGTCACATATCGTGAGAAATACACATCGAATCGGAAAACGAAAAATACGTGTTTAATAAGTGAAAGAAAGCTATTCGATGATATCACACTTGATTGACAACTGCGAAATTTTAAATGGAAACCGCCATTTTGTATTATACGAGGCGTATTCGTAAAGTAAGTACCGTTTGCAAATATTGCCGCTGTAGCGATGCAGTCGCGACCGTATGAGTTCTCGCTGACGTCCTTCATCTGTTAGCTAGTCCCTGGCACGCGTGGGAGCAGGTCATGCTTTTTCTTCGTAGTTTTCTGAAGGTTTGAAATGTTCAAGAAAATCAATCGGCCCGCCGACTGTGAAGTCCGGTCTGTGATTTGTTCTCTCAATGCAAGATTGTTGAATTCTTGCCTAGACAGGACATACCACCAACAAAGATGCCTCCTGTGCCAGATTTAATCCGGCTGCGTCGTGCAATTCAAAACAAAAGACGCGGAATGCTTAGCGAAGGCATTGTGTTGCTTCACGACAATGCTCGTCCGCATACGGCCCAACAAACTGAAAATTTCATCACGTCATTCGGCTGGGAACAATTTGTTCATCCGCCAACAGCCCTGACTTGGCACCAAGTGACTACCATCTCTTTCTTCATCTGAACAAAAAGTTTCTAGCTGGTCAGCGTTTCGACGAGGATGACGACGTCGAGCAGCAGTGCATGGATGACTTTCGTCACAGGCAGAAACATTCTATGATGATGGGAAACAAAAACTAGTGCCACGCTACGACAATTGCTTGAACAATGATGGAAACTACGTAGCAAAGTAGTTTAAGGTCTGTAAAATGCAATGAAAATAAAAAAAGGCACGAAACTATTTTACTTTATTTTTTACACCCTTTCGGTACTTACTTTCCGAATACGCCTCATAGATTCGGAAAGAGGACATCATCCCGAGTCCAACGAGCTATCAACCATCCTCCTAGCTCAATTACGAACGGAGATATGACGATTTTAAATTTTGGAAGGGTGGTCTACCAAATACTCTATTGAAAGGTCTTGACGTGCAGATTCCGAATTTAATTGAGCTAGGAGGATGGTTGATAGCTCGTTGGACCCGGTATGAAGTGTTCGCAACTGGGAGGATGACGATATCACCATAAAGCTTGGGGGGTATGACTTTTTTAGTGGTCAGTGCTATCAATCACTCTATAATAATAGTAAGAAATGAAATTAAATAATATACTACTAATTAAAACATTAATAACTATTGAAGATTTCTAGTAACAGTGCAAATATTAACAAAATGAAAATTTCCGCTATTAGAATCTTACTTGACAAAATTTTATTGATAGGCCATGTTTGGACTGCACCAGCGAAAACGTTTTCAAAAATTCCTCTCCTTTCAAAACGTTGCTATGGTATCCAAAATTCAGAAAAATTACATCTTTTTAGAATTCCTTCTAGGTCATTCAAGTGAATCTTCAAGGGATTTGATCTCGCTGTTGTTTACAGACCTCATAGTGCCACGAAATCTGTCATGGCGGTTTGTGGAAAAGTGAGAAATTTTCGAAAACGAGATTATTGGCGCGTGCCAAATATCCAGCGAGACTTCAAGGCATCCAAACAAGGCAAGTGGCGCAAACTTATATGAGTCTGTGGGGCTCGAGTCCCCCCCCCCATAAATTTGTCACGTGTATTGTTATTATATTCTAGAAATAAAGTCCCCGCGTTTAACAAAACAAACGGTTTCATAATTATACACTTAAACAATTCTCACAATTTAATTACTATTCATAATAATTTTTTAGATCTTCAATTTGATATTAGTACTTTGGCTGTGTTGTCATAATATTGAAACATAAACTCGAAATGAATGTGATAGAAGTTAAGAAAAAGATAAAGGATTTAAGAAGATATACTGTGAATAAGTCTAGTTGGAGAGAGATTGTCTTTTGTCTTTGTTGGATGTCTTTCATGTAGTTTTTATAACATGAAGTTATAAGTTAAAAAAATGTTGTTTTTTCTGTTAACGTTTTGCCTAATTGAAGATCATTACAGAATGTATACAACTAAATTTCAATATTTATATTTATGTATTCATAACTTTTTGTACCTTTTTGTTTTCACGATCGTCAGTTGTTTTTTTTAGAGGTGCATGACCATAAATTCACATTGTAAATCATCATTACTCAACAAACATTTGTGCTCGCCACATATTTTATTTACATGGTCCGTGGTCATGTCGTTATTGTGAAAGGGAGGACAAGGAATTATTATATGTGATACGTGTTGTATAAATTTATACAACAAATCTCTGAATCCAGCTCACCCAATCAGGCATAACACGTTTTATGGTCATTTACTGCACTTGGCGCATAAAAAGCAAAAGAACACCTTGCTACCGCAGAGAAAATCGATTATCCAAGGTCTCATTTGGTAAACCAATGTCTTGAAAGCGTTTCGCGAGATCACGTGACTTTTCTAGCGTACATATTTACCAGTTTCCAAGGCATTAACGCATACTTATCGACAACTCGATTCCACACGAGCGTCGCGTGTGGATGACTTCAAGGATACAAGCAACAATAGCTTTGAAACCTTTGTATTATAGCCCGCATAAGGCTTAGAGGGTGATCGAGAGTAAATATACTATTTTTAACCCTGGAAACTCATATAAGATTAGCAAATATTTTTCTGTTGTATTTTGAAATCTTAGGGATGGAACAAAATAATGGATCGATAATTTCCTTTCTGCTTGTCGCTAAATATGCTTGTAATTTTACAGTAATTATATTATTTTAAGTTTGTCTTAATGAAGTACAAAGTCAAAATTATTCGTAAAACTGGCAAAATTTTCAGTTTCAAATTTAATCTGTCATTTGCATTACTTAAGTAAGTATATGCGCTTGTTGTTTAAGATTACTTGCATGAGGTGCATGGTAAATTGTCTGCCTAGGGATTTTATGGAAGGAACTAAGCGGAATTTGAATTTCGTAAAGCTTTCAAATGTATTTATGTTATTATCAACTTTAGTTCAGGGCTTCCAATATAATTTAGTTAATTTGAAAGTGAACTATTCTTCATGCACTCCAAGAACGAAGTTTCTTAGTTGTGTTATTTTGCCCATTTTGTTATTTCTTGTAGCTCAAAATATAAGGTTTTGCAGCTTCAATATAGCAGCCACTAGTTAGTATTATAATTGACTTTATAGATTATTTATATATTTTTTTATTTCCACGAAACGCTGGAAATAATAATCACTAATTGGTATTACAGAAAATAAGACAGGAATTTATAATTTAGGACACGTTATACTATTCTGTGAAATCAAGATCGCTTGAATTCTTCGGAAAGTAGGGCCTCTCCGATGGCGCATTGGTAGTGTCGTCGCCTTGTAATCAAGGAGTCCCGGGTTCGATATCGGGTGAACGTACATATTGGTTCGGATCCTACTATAAACTGTAGGTCCAGTCCCGATTAGCCTTACTGTGCATAAAGTGAACTTAAAACACCAACTCATCGGAAAGTATTTTTTCTCACATTGCGATGTTGCTGCTCGTGTTGCGTTGCACATAAAACGTATTTATGTTACTATTCTGTGTAAATTAATGCCATTTCGTGACTGCAAATCACTCCACAAATATAACTGTTTCCATCAATTTACTTACCGCTTTTCAAGACAAACAAATCTACACAATATATTCCAAAAACTAACTAAGCCGCATTACTTTCATAACAAAATTAGCAACTGTACGGATCGCACTGCCATCTATGTTGTCATCGTCTCGGGAAGCAGTTTCTTGGGTCGTTTTCCACACTACGTTATTCAAGGCGCTGCAATTTGAATGAAAGCTGGCAAAATTTTTGCAAGGAAAGGAAAGATACATTTATTAATTTGCAATGTAGAATAGGCACCCACCCCATGAAGACAATAAGACTTCAGCCACATTAGTTCTGGTTATCACCACCAGGGCGAATGTGCTTAATACAGAACCTTGTAATTTATGGAAGTCATTCTCCAGGGACGCAGCGTTGAGACGAAAGTGACATGAAATGTGCAGTGGAAATTCCGGCCGAATGGAAGGTTGACATTAATGGGTGTCGTGCAGACGACGTGGGGTGGGCTGTCTTGTGAGTATTGATTATCCGAGACCTTCACACAGAGATCTAGTTCCCTCTATTCACTGCCGATAGATCAACAGCATGTTCTGCACGCATTCAAGTACAAGGGGAAACACAATGTGTTCTGTCACGCGAGTTCGTAAAGGTTATTTTTGCGTCAAATATATGAATAGAAGTTTCTCCAAAACTTGCCAAATCAATAACAGATGGCGCGAGTAGCTACAATATTTTAAATTGCACCTAATAGCACATGAAGGAGTTGAATTTGTACATTTTAAAGGAAGAAATATTTTAATAATACACTTTGCATTAACACGTGTTTCACTTTAAGCAATTTTGTGTTTTAATCTTAAATACTTATCCAGGTTTTGTATAGGGTGACCAGATATTTGTTGACCAAAAAGAGTATAGTCTATAGGTTGAAGCTACGCATGCATTTTGCTGTTTCACAGGGCCCGCAAAAATCCCGCGCGACTTCTTGACAGTCTAATTATCCTGGAAATTATACAAAATTAAAACTTCCTTCTTATTTTACACTAATTTTGCACAAGAAACTGTATTTTGTGACTACATAATATCTATTTTACTATTCTAATGCAATTCTTGAATATTCTAAAGCAAATTTCTTGGTATGATGATGCGTATAATTGAAGGAGAATATTTACTCACCAATATTGATCAATATTTTGAACAAATTTTAATTATTGCAATTTTCAAGTATCGATATCGGTGGGAATCGGTAAGAGTATCGGCATCGGTTCAAAGTGGTATCGGCTCAGCCCTAATCCTTATCATTAAATTCCAATGAATTTGAAATATGTTTTGCTTGTTGATGGAATATGAAAATGACACTTGAAATTATTCATAGGAAATTCTTGAGTCAAGGAGTAAATACTTCAGTTTGTTGACATCTTGACGTTTTCCGTTCTTTGGATTTTAAGGCATTTTTACGCGTAAAATAATGAATGAAATTAAATAGCAAGGAAAAGAGTATAGTTGAGGATTTTTGCAAATTGAGAAGATTATAGAGTATATGAACCTCTAAAAGAGTATAATACTCTTAAAAAGAGTATGTCTGGTCACCCTAGTTTTGTACATCCCATAACCTGAATTGAGAAGCTCCATGCTACATTCAGCAATTCTTCCTTTCCTTTTTATGCACTTACAACGTTGTCCTTTATAAGAGGGATAGTCGGAAAATAAGTTTCCCTAGTCTGCCATCTGGAGAGAGTTTAATTCTGGAGAAAGAACATGACATGAGCAGAAAGAGGCATCATTACGCTTTTTTCTCATAGTCCCCAGCGACATTCAGGCACTTGTCATACCGCTTCACAAGTTTATAAAGAAACCCTGTTCGTAAAACTGCGTTCCTGGTTCAATGTTGAGAAAAATTCATTTTCATTTAATTTATTTGTTCATCACATGACGTAACGAAAGTCTCACCCATTCGTAGCGAACAACAGCTCGCACTTCATTCTTTGTCCACAATTGCAACACACCTCTGTTCTTCGTTCCAACCGGGCACGCACTTCTCAACTCTTCTTGTCTTCAACACAGCAGTACACTGGTGCCCTCTGCAAGGAAAAGGTCTTGCGTCAGACACCAAAACAAGGACGATGCCTGTATAACCGCAACATATTTCCAACACAAAATTTCCAGGCTTTCCGGAAATACACATGCGGGAAACTTTTTCCTTTTTACTATCCCTCGTATTTTAGAGCGAAAATACAAAGTTGTGTGTTGATTGACGTAATAGAAATGATAATAATGGTTCTCTCTTGTTTTCAGCTTTGAAAGGCTTGGGCCAGGGCATTACCCAGAAGGCTGAGTCGCTCTTCGACCGAAAGAAGCAGGAGGCCGAGTCGCTGGCGGTAGAGACAAAGGACAAGGGACAGGTGCTGCTGGAAGAACAGGCGAAGAAGGCACAGTCGACCCTCCTGGAGACGAAGGAGGAAACGGAGAAGGCAACGTTGATGGCAGCAGCCGAAGCGGAACTCGCAGCGGAACAAGCAGTCAACGAGCAGATGGAGAAGGCAGAGAAAGTCGTGGACGAGAAGTTGAACGAGGCTGAGAAGGCGGTCAACGACACCATGGACAAGGCCGACAAGTTCGTGGACCAGAAGAGGGGGGAGGCGCAGCAGGCGGTAAAGGGCGCCGCGGAGAAGGTGACCGAGGGGTCCAAGGAAGCGCAGACTTCCATTTTTGGAAAGGCAAAGGGGCTTCTCAATTGTAAGTACATTTATGTTATTTACTTCAGTAACACGAGTTGCTACAGGTTGAATTGATTGATTGAATTGTTGTTTTAAGTACACTTTATGCACAGAAAGGCTAATCGGGACTGGACCTACAGTTTAAAGTTGGATCCGAACCACTATGTGCCTCCACCGGGTATCGAACGCGGCACACCTTGATTACAAGGCGACAACGCTATCACTGCGCCATCGGAGAGGCCCTACAAGTTTGTCCTAAAATTTTCCCTGTAGCCTCCCTCTGGGGATAGATTGATATTTCATTCATTGCACCCTTTTTAACCATTACTATCTGTGAAACATGATCCAACTTGCTTGCCACGTGAAAAGTTACATATTATGTGAGCATAGGCTACTTTTTTTTCAATAAAACAATTCCTTGGACTAAGGAATATACCTTATCCACTCGCGGTACACACATTATGTTCTTACATTGTAATTTCATTGCAAAACAAGTACCTGCTTCATCCGATGTTCTCACACGGCATCTGATCCATGGAACCGCAGCCAATCAGGCGCGGCCGAGGGAATTGTGGGTACCCAGAATTCCTTCTTCAGCCACGCCAGTTTCAGCTGTGGTACCATTGAGGTCAGACGTGCTATTATTTATTGATCCAAAACAAGCACAACTATCACTATGTTCGAAAACTTTCTAATCGAAGCTAAAGTCCTACGAAGTCATAAAAAATGTATTAATTACGATAATATAAAATATAACTTTAATGTTTATCGACAACATTTTAATTTTGAAACTTATGAAAGTTTTTGCATGAAACTAATTTTTAATTTAAGTTATTTTGTCTTCCATGCATGGAAATTATTTTGCTCTGAATTCTCAAGCATTTTTCTTAGTTAATATTCAAACTTTTACGTTACAAAATGTTTATTTCTGTTTATTTTTTTCGGAAGGATCGTCCACTCTGACATGCTCTTAGATGGGAATCTGTACAGGAGTGATGGTAAGGGTAAATAGAAACAATAATAATATAGTCATTAACTTTTTGTTATACATTAATTTCTGTTATTAGGGATGCATACTGTACATTGCTTTATTAATAAAATTAACTACTAAGAAATTGTTTGAAGACATATTATGATTAATAATTCCTGGAAAAAATTGAAAGCAAATTACATTAATTTTTACTGTTTATCAAATTATTTTTGAAAATAAAAATAAAATAAACAAGTATTTCCGTTGAAATAGAAAAGTAAATATCTTACTGTAAATATTACGTTTAATTTTACGTGTACTAAAGTTTGAACATAGGTGTAAACAATTGTATGATATTGAAAATTATTCACAAGTTTGTCATGAACATTTTTTCATTTTTTTTTGTTTTATTTATACGCAAACTATTTTTTTCGTCTCCACAATAACATCTAACACATTGACTAAATATTACTTCTTAAGTCTTGAAAGCATAGCCCTCTTCCTTCTTTGCTCCAGATTGTCTAAAAAATTGTAAAATATATTTTATAAACAATGATAAATGTCCTTTTGTCAGGGTCACCCCCCTTCCCTAGCGGGGAATATAAGTGTGAGAGCCTTTGATCAAACCTTTCTAAAAATTGAAAAATTAAAAATGAATTCAAGAAAATATGATAAAATATGTCACTGATGCTGAGTCCCATCGTTGCTGATTTCTGAGTCTGCAAGTATTTTTTTCGAAGCAGCTCCTCAATTTTGTGTACAAGATTTCAAGTCAAATGGTATTTTTGGGGTTCACGACTGAAATGGAACACGAAGCATCTCGTACCAAAGGCAGGAGTCCTATAAATTTTACAAGCGGGAAAACAAATCTAAACTTCACGATGAATAAAAAAGCATTAGGAATAGTACCAAGGCGGTTTTGTTAAAATGAGAAAATATGAGATCAAACCCTTCCAGACTTGACGAGATTAGGCGAATATTTACCTGATTATTTATAGAAAAGTTACATGTGTTGTTTTTAGTAATTGCAAAGTCAATGCACTGCGAACTTGTTCTGCGTGGTTGCACATATATTCAGGATAAAATTATGTTTTTAGAGGACTGGCAAGCGTTGAAACAAGACGTCAAACAAATACACGTTATTAGAAAAAATTGTGTGTCTTAATAAATTTGAAAATATATGCGGTGATACAGTATATATGTTATTCATAATATACCGAGTGTCCCAGAAATCTTTCCCTGATTACAAACTTTATTCATATCCGCTGTATGCAATGTAGAGATGTGAAAGTGGTGCCAAAATGTTGGAAAACTAACCAAGTTTTTTGGTTCCAGGTTTCAGTAACGTGGATGTAGTGTAGCAGTGTCAGTGCCCAGGAAACCGGAAATGTTCACAAATCAGCAAAAATCTCAGTGCGTCACGAGACTCGGTCACCAATAACAGTGCAGAGGAACTATCAAACAACTTAAGGAAAGATGCCGCCCGATGTCGAGAGCATTTAGTCGTGGTATGACGAGTTCAAGACCACACAATCTGTTGCTGACTTACCGAGAAGTGATATCTTACACAAACGTTAATTTTTTCGTGCATACAAAGTGCAAATTGTACAGGCTTTGTTGCCTAATGATACCAGGGGACATACTGAGCTTTTTTCCAGATTTGTGAACATTTCCGGTTTCCTGGGCACTGACACTGCTACACTACAGCCACGTTACTGAAACGTGGAACAAAAACAACTTGGCTAGCTTTCCAACATTTTGACACCACTTTCACATCCCTACATTGCATACAGCGGATATGAATAAAGTTTGTAATCAGGGAAAGACTTCTGGGACGTTTGAAATTTGAATATAATACTTTGGGTGCGTCAGCACTAAGGCTATTTTGCACCCGTCACGTTATACGAGGTCCTGTCCCTTAACATAACTGCAATGTCGTAGAACCAAAATATGGAAACATTCTGACTTCGATTAAAAGCTGAGGCTGCAAAGGGGCACTCAGCCTATATAAGGACAAAAAACAGGACAACACAGATTTATACTGGCCATAGGGTCAGACGCCAGAGCCTCGTTAGTCTGCACAATGCAGTCCAGTGTACTACGTGGTAGACATTTGCGAGTCTTCTGAAAGGGTAACCCTTTTCTTGTCGTTACCGACGATCGCACAAAGCCTTTGATCTTTAACTTCCAATACGCTCCGATAGTTTTTTTTGTTCATCTTAATTAATGCGACTGGGAGAGACAGAACAAAGTGCCCCAATTCTGTTTCGCTGTCCTCTTTATCTTCTTGCCGCTTTGTTTCATGTAATTGGCGGTGGAAAGTTCTCAGCTCGGCTCAGGCGCAAAAGAGGGCGGAAAGAAATCCTTGTCCTGATTTGTCTCCTCCTTTATATCGCTCAATTATATCCTTCTCAGCCGAAGCTCTAACAAGGGCGGAAATATAAATTGGAGACGAATCTCCCAACGCTAATGAGTTTCTGGATGACGACACTTCTTCCTACCTTAACCGTTGCAAAAGAACAAGTCGAAACGGAGTTGGATTGGATTTCCAGTAATGAAACGAACCGAATGTGTTTTGTTGTCAGAACGTAGATTCGATAGCTCTTTTACAATTTCTTCCAAGCTTTCAACAAGACTGCAGCTTTATACACTAAGGTTGTAGTCTGAGGCAAATTGTCCATCATGTGTTCCACGATGTGAGGTTCGAGAATTGAAAAGAAAGGCGGAAGGAAGAGAATCAAAGAAGCCACAGAGAGAGAGAGAGAGAAAGGGAGAGATACAGTAAAAGGAGAGTGAAGAGATATAACAGGGAGGAATACAAAACGAGAAAGAAAGGATAGAGAAATAGAGAGCGAGAGACCGTGTTCAAGAAACACAGAAGCCAGAGAAGAGAGAAGGAAAAGGAGAAGCGAGGGAGAAATAAATCAAGAAGCGAGTTAGATAAGAAAAGAAAAGCGAAATTACAAGAGATAAGAAAATATAATGAAAAGAAAAGAGAAATTGAAAAAACAGACAGAAAAAGAGAGAGAAGGAAAAGGAGAAGCAGAAGACCGATAGAGAGAAAGAAGAAACTGACAGAACATGAGATAAAAATGAGAAAAAGATATGGCCAAGAAGAGAGGAAGGTCAGAAGCTAGAAAGAAGCTACAAGAAAAGAGAGAGACAAAATAGTTTCAAATAAAAGAGGGGTGGAAGGATGTAAGAAGAAGTACACACATTTCCATATTCCAAGAGAAGGGTGGGGGTGGTCAAGCACCCTTGAATTGTTACCATGAACACACTAACAAACTAAGCTAAAGAGTGCAGGAACGTTTCTTCGCAGGAAAAAAGCACTGCTCCTAAGTACTTGAATTTTGAAACTGATTGAAGCTTAATTTTACTTCGCTTTTTGTGCCACTTTTGTTTAATTTGCGAAGATAGGGATGAGTGATGTTGTGATGAAATTGATGAATGGACACTAACAAACATCCATGCCCAGGCCGGGACTCGAACCCGGGACCCCTGGTGTCGTAGCGAGATGTGATAACCACTCCGGCACGGGGGCCGGTCTGATTGAAATGAGTTGTTGTCAACAACTTGATATTGATCTGTTGTAACCTAACACTTTGATTTGGCCTGCAAATATAAATGTAGTTTTGTCTTTACTAACTTCGAAACCTCTTTTGGTGCTCTTAGTAACATCTTACCCTTATTCTTTAACTGTATTTACATTATCAAGTATGTGAACATCATCTGCATATAGGTATACTAATAAACTGATTTCCACAATTAAATTATAGACATTCTTCACTCTTGTTTTATTCAGGGTGCAGGAACCTATAAATTCTAATGGATTCTATTGGGTTTCGCTGCAGGACCAGAACAATTTTCTCTCGCATAATTTAAATTCGGTCCAACTTGTTTCTTTGAAAAAAAAAGGTTCTTGGACCGTATTTAAATTAATCAGGAAAAAGGTTCCTGGACCGAATTGAAATACTTTACACATGAAAACGTTTTTTGCGGTCCAGAAGACATTTACGCTTGCTTATTTTCTCTCCCGGACCGGAATTGAATTTATTTATAATTCCTGGACCTTTAACAACCCTGGTTTTATTTATTATTTAACCCATCATGGGGAGTCAGTTATGCATCCACATGACGTACAATTGAACACAACCTTGTGAGAATGCCTGCGGTCGGTCGAGTTGCAGTTATTCTCTATACCAGTTCCAAATAGGGAAAAGCCCACGTGACGTCACATAATCATACATTGTTTCAGCATGCTCGCATGCATACAGACAGCCCTTTTCATCAAAATGCATTCCGCAGCGAACCGCCACGTTAGCAAACTTCGATAACTGGTCATTCCCAGTACAATTACAGATCCAACGCGGTTGGCTAGGCTTAGGTAATGTCTAATTTGAGAATACCAGAGGGTGACTAACTATATATTTATGTAAGGTGTCGGCGGACACGTTACGTAACTGCCTTGCTATGTGAACTTTCTGGAATCGCTTGCATTATCAATTTCTTTTACTGAAGTTGACAGGTACAAGTTTGGCTGACATTTTGTTTCATCTAAGTTGAATTATGCCACTCATGGTGCAGCGTGACACTGGGAATTTCCCCATGATATTTTCGTTCACGGGCCACAAACTCAGTGGATATTCTCGTTCCGACCAAATCTTGTCTCGATATCATTCTTAGTAAAATCTTACTTCCTCCTCCAATGTCTGTGACCAGGGCCGACCCTAGGTGGGTGCGTGGCCTGGAGCAAAAAAAATATGCGCGAGGCTTAGACATTTTTGCTTCTTAGTCTGAAGTACAGATGTCCTATATGATCACAATATAAGCATTATTACAATTAATTTATACCTTTCGTATTATTATCTAAGAATCAGAACACATTGAAGGTTAAAACCAAGAATTATGAATGATGGGAGGCTAGTTACTAGGGAGCGGAAGTTGATGACATAAAAAATATAGGTATATGACCTATAGAATGTCCTAAAAATGACCAGTAATTTTGTTAGTTTCGGGTTAAAAATTGTAATGAAAATGAAATTAAACAAAATGCAATCTTGCTTTCAAAGAAAAAAAAGCACCAAATGATAGCACATGCACATTCAATTAAAATATGAAATGAGGATATCCAAAGGAAAGAACCGAATAATTTTAAAACAATTTAATGAGAAAGCTCGTAAATTGCAATCCTGCGACATATATATAGGCCTTATGTTCACCTTGGTGAAAAGACTCAAGAATATTACCAAAATGAAAGAAGTGACAAAATATGACGAAACAATACACCGAATATTGCGAAAAATGCCGAAAATTGGGAAAAATTACCTAATACCTGAAAATTGGCAAAAATGGAAAAAAAAAATGCATTTTAAAATTACCTTTTTTGGGTTCTAGACGAAGTGTAATATTGTGTATATTTAATGGGCATCGTGTCAGAAATGTCAGAAGAAAAGATGACATTTCATCAACTTCCGCTCCCTACTAATTACAGTTTCCAATTTAGTGTTTCTTTTCATTTCCGACGTGCCACTGGTGCGGCGTTCATTATATTTAATTATAAAACTGGGTATGTTCAATATCTATCGAAGTGGCAATTTTTAATCAATCTAATAATGTTCTCTATCACAATTACTTGTCCCGCACCTTGGCCGTGCGTTATGAGACGCAAGCTTTGGGCTTCGGCTACGAGATTTTGGTCTGTGTATGGGCCACCCACCATCGTGAGGAAATTGGGAAGCTACGAATGAGTAGGGTAACCCGGTCATAGCAAACCTACAAGAACGACTAGGGGCTTGTTCGTGCTGACCACACAGTCGTTATGTTGGCCCTGGCCCTCACGGGCTGTTGCGCCGCGAGTTATTGTTTTATCATAATTTCACTTCATGATTTAATTCTATAACTAAACGAATAGTCCGTATTAACTATTTTTGATTGAAGTAACTGAACACTTTGTTATGCAGTGCTTTATTTAGAATATGATTTCAGTAATAATACTAATACTGGATATTTCTTGGTGTATCAAAACAGACAATGAAGTCAAGAAAAATAAAATTAGTTACTTAATTGGAAGCAACATCGTCATATAAACTCATAATAAATCGCACACAAACCAACCATCATTTTTATCTGGTGCAGGGTCCCTGGAAGCGCAGGGGCCCGAGTTGCCCCTCCCCAGGGCCGGCTCTGTCTGCGAGTATCCTTGATGCTTATGACTCATTCTGTAAAGTTGTGGATCCGCTGGTTATCTCCTCTCCAAAATTATAATAATCATTTTAAAGTACATGTTTTCAAAGAAACCGTCTGTTCATAATAAAATCGTTATTTATTATTATTGCCTACAGAGGTTGCCAAAGCATGAAATCTATTTAGTAACGCAAATCTGTTGTGAAATTACACAGTCCGTGAGCAAGAGAGAGAGAGAGAGTAAGTTTTGTAGATCATTAGAAAATTATATAAAAACAAATACGTATATATTCATTTCACAGTCTTATTAAGTTCGTGAAGACCAATTCATATATTTCAATCATCAAGTGTATAGCTTTACTTTGTAGGATAGGACTGTAGCATGTTCATTTACATAAATCTATTGGTTCTCTCAGGACCTGACAGTTCCAGGTTCGAGTCCTCGTTTGTGACCGTCTCTTTGTCAATTTAATCGAATTGCCACATCGTTACGATTCGCCAAAAAGCGGAATAAGAAAAATAGAAAACTTTATTTAAATAAGAAAACTTAAAGATGTAATTTAAACTCATAATATTTCCTTTGCATAAAAATATGTTTGCTTCTAATATAAGAATCTAATATTGCGCAAACGATTTTTCCAATTTCGCTTTTGTTTATATTATCCAGGGTAATCGTGGCGATGAAGATGAATGAATGAGACAAACAAAAATTTCACGTTTGTGCTTTACCCTCGCTTAATCTAGAAAATTGCGCTCAATTACTTAACCTCATATACTGACTCGAAATTTATTTTTCCTGAGCACGGCCTTGAATGGCCTATTTTTTCTGTTACATAAAACGAGATAGGGGATGTGCGCATCACGGGCCACAAGTGGTCAAGTGTTCGGCTCCAAGTCCTCTTGTGAAGGCTCTCCCTTGATAGCGGCAAGATCAGATCTCTGATGTGGATAACCTTGTTACAAGTACCAAAAGGAAGAAGGAAGGTCGCCAAAGACAGTGCACGGAATAACTTCTTCAGACACACTAAATATATAGTCTCATAATTTATAGAAAAGTCATATATGGAACTTGTTTATAGAAATTGCAAAGGCAACCCATTACTGCCGGACATCGTGGCGAAGTAGTTAGCACAGCTCGCTTCGACGTCAGAGATCCCAGGATCGAATCCTAGCCTGGGCATGGGTGTTCCTTGTGATTGCATCATCTTCATCGCATCATCACTCAGCCTCATCTTCGCGAGAAAGTGGCAGAAAAGCGAAGTAAATTAAACCAAATCAATCAATCGACCCATTAGTGGCAATTATGAACCTGTGACGCGAGGTTGCATACATATTTAGGGTAAAAATCCGTTTATCGAGGGCTTATCGTTTATCGTCCACCTTAAAGGCTCCATGCACTATGAAGGTTTGTGCGGTCACGCGTTATGTATTCTGTTTATACGAGGGTTGGGGAGTAAATCATGGAAACCCAGTAATAATTCGACAATCGAAGGATGTATTAAAAATTTGTTATATAAAACTGAAACAGTATCCATTATGGATATTTTGTTGGTAGGAATCATGAAAGAAAACGCAAGCAACCTTGGGACATACACATGCATTAATGTACAAGTTGCAAAAACCTGTCTGACCCTGTGACACACACATGTGCACATGTTACAAAAAGTTGTCTGATTATGACAAACTTTCGAAATAATCTCCCGCATTGTCCACAGCACGCTGCGCAGTAGGTCCCGTACACAAGCTGCCTTATGAGGCCTTGCATTATCGTGGAGTATGATTGCATTATGCAGTAGATTCGGACGCTTCTCCCTAACAGCACGTCGTAGATGTCGCTGCAGGAACTCTTCCACATCGATGGCAGAGTGCTGTGGACAATGCGGGAGATTATTTCGAAGGTTTGTCATAATCAGACAAGTTTTTGTAACCTGTGCACATGTGTATGTCACAGGGTCAGACAGGTTTTTGTAACTTGTACATTAATACATGTGTATGTCACAGGGTTGCTTGAGTTTTCTTTCATGATTCCTACCAATAAAATATCCATAATGGATACTCTTTCAGTTGTTTGTAACAATATTTTAATACATCCTTCGATTGTCAAATTATTACTGGGTTGCCATGACTTACTCTCCCCAACCCTCGTATATATATATACTATATTTTTCGTCACTCAAGACGAAACGAGACTTTCCTACCAAGACCGAGACGACAAAATAGGCATTTATAGTCAGAGATGAGATCGTGAAGGAGAGACTGTTTGAGGTGTGCATTTGTCATTATTTCTCCCTCTATTTAGAATATTTAGTACAATTTAGTCTTAGTATCTCTTCGTTCGGCCTCACTATGCAAAAATAGTTGGTAAACTACATGTAAAAGCACTTCCTTCTTGATGTGACGGTCTCGTGGATGTTCACAATATGATCACACGTTAATTAAAATTATTAATTTATGTTTGAAGATTCACTTTCTGTTAAAAATCGAAACTTTGTATAATTATTACTTTTGCGCAATGTTGATTATGTACAATGTTATGAATTTTCGCTAAGTGCTGTATAACTTATGAAATATTTGGAATTTTGTCGTTGCTATAGTAACGAAAATCCACAGCCATGTACATGCAACGAAACTAAATAGAATCAAGAGTGGGTTGTTTTATTTCTAATGGAACGTAAACCCACAGAAGTAACATATTTGCCTTCCTGTTGCTTTTGAAGGTATTTGTGAACCACTGAATTAAAATTGTATAAGTAGGGAGCGGATTTTTAGAAAACTGGCAAATATTTATTTTTCATGTTCTAAAAACAGAACAATTTTGTAGCTAAAAAAAAAATATTTCAAAATGACTGACTGGCCCATACTTTTTCGTGTTCACACATGGTTCTAATTTTTCACACAGCTTCTTCTTAAGACTGTAGGAGGCAGTACTTACGTAACGTGGATTTATCGGGTGCCACAAATACCGGCTGTCCCAGAAACCTTTCCCTGATTAAAAACTTTATTCATATCCGCTATATGCAATGTAGAGATGTGAAAGTGGTGCCAAAATGTTGGAAAACTAACCAAGTTTATTTGTTGCAGGTTTGAGTAATGTGGCTGTAGTGTAGGAGTGCCAGTGCCAAGGAATCCGGAATTAATGCTCTTGACATCGGGTGGCATCTTTCCATACAATGTTTCTTGGACTTGACATGATTCGGGAATGAAGATAAATTCCATTTTTTAAATACCAACTTATTGATGGCAGATATTCTAGACGAAAGAATTCTGTACATTTGAAAGTTCCTCTGCACTGTTATTGGTGACCGGGTCTCGTGATACCAGAGGACATGCTGAGCTTTTCCTGATTTGTGAACATTTCCAGTTTTCTGGGCACTGACACTGCTACAATACAGCCACGTTACTCAAACCTGCAACAAATAAACTTGGTTAGTTTTCCAACATTTTGGCACCACTTTCACATCTCTACCTTGCATATAGCGGATATGAATAAAGTTTGTAATTAGGGAAAGACTTCTGGGATCCCGGTATATTGTGACAGGAAGTATTTCAGAAACGGATTATTTATTTTCTTCAGTGGGATGTCCACTGCAACCAAATGTTCAACTAAAATCTAAATAATATCGCGAACACTTTAGAAAAAATGAGTCAACGGATGAATGAAGATTATGATTATTATGTACTTCAATGAATATATTGAGGATCCTACGACCATTTGTCGTGAACGCACATGTAAAGCTGCATAGCAATGGTTGTTTCCTGACAATGCTGGGTGTCTTGAGCATGTTGATCTGCATGAATTACTTTACCACGTGAATGACATAACAGCACCAGTAGTAGTGACCGGTGTGTTGTGGAGTCCCCAAAAGGATAGTAATTTACTGCATATTTTGTCTATTTTATGCACTAACACCACAATATGTATTTACACATTTGGATTTGTTTTGTATGGAATGTGTAAAATATGTGCATTTTATGTTTCTTCCCTAGGAATATGTGTGTTATGTGGTAAAGGTAAAATTATGCATTTTTATGTGAAATAATACTTTCTACCGAGTTTGGCCGACTTCCGAAGGAAAAAAGTTTTTACCTAAAAATCCGTTCCCTGATAATAAGATTGAGAAGTGATCGTTGCATTGATAATTTCTTTTTCTATACTTTTATTCCTGCTTCCTCTCTTATTTCCTTCTTTATTCTCTCTTTCTATCATCTGTTGTTTTTCTGCCTCCCTCTCTCTCCTTTTCTATTTCTTTTCCTTCTTCTCTCTCTCTCTGCACTTCTTTGTTTATCTTTGTTTCCTCTTTCCTTTCTTTCTATTTCTCTTCCTTCTTTATCTATTCATCCTCTTTCGTCTGTCTCTCACTTATTTTACTTCTCTTCCTATCTCTCATTCACTATCTGTTCTTTCATCTCTCTCCTTTCCTGCATTTCTTTGTTATGACGACATCAATGTTCAATATATCAATATATACGAGGGACGTTCCGAAGTAAGTTTCGTAATTTATTTCACAGGGAAGCTTTATTACAAACAGAAGAATACAATGTCATAACAAACTACAATATTTTGGCTATTTTTCCACATAGTCGCCACTGACATTGATACATTTGTCGTACCGTGAAATCAATTTGAAGAAACCGTCCAGGTAAAAATCGGTGCCCAGCGATTTGAGGAAGTTCTTCACAGCCTGTTGCACCTCTTTGTTGTTTCCAAAGTGACGTCCCTATAGTGCTGACGTCAACGCAGAAAAAAGGTGGAAGTCTGATGGAGCAAGATCGGGGCTGTAGGCCGGGTGATTCAATTTCTCCCATCCCAGACGACGAATGTGTTCTGCAGTGACCCTTGCTGTGTGGGGTCTTGCATTGTCGTCCAAGAACAAAACCACTCAACGTCGTCTCCATAGACACTCTGTAGGCATCGACGAATAGCTTAAACACTAGTCCCATGCGCCCATTCATAGCACATGACAGCACACACTTCCATTTGTGACCACGTTTCCAGCACACGCCTTTCTGCCATACTGGTTTGCACTCGAATGAGCTCTGGCACGTCGGTCTGCTGCTTATCTCTATTCTTCGGCACTCTGCGCATGCGCCATCGCTCCTCTGCTCTCGCTCCTCCCATCGTCAATTCAGGAAAGATTGTATTTTGTTATGGCAATGTGTGTTCTCACTTTGTAATACAGCTTCCCTGTGAAAAAAAATGATGAAACTTACTTTCGGAATGTCCGTTGTACAATATAAGTACCACTGGCGTACGGGAGCTACTGGGGCTACAGCCTTCCCGAAATTTAGAGAAAATCAAAATTTTCAAAGCATTAAAGAACTCATGAACTAAGCGGTCAATGACCCTTAAAATAACCCCTGGTTTCCATTTCTGTATTTGAACAACTTTAACGCGGAGGTTAAAAATGGTAATTACGAAATATTTTATTGTGTATTCCGCCCCCCTCTCTAGAACATAGCTATGTAAATTTCTACTAAAATGTATTTTAATTCTGTCCTTTGCAGTTTAAAGAAAGCATACTTCTGAGAAGAGAACTATGTATTTCTGCCAAGTATTGCATCGCTCTGAAGAAATGTGTACGTGTTTGTAGCTTCTTTGCTTTTCGTCCTGTTCGTTGAATGCAAAATTTATCTCTAGGATGCACGAGGTTTCACGAATACAATACTACTCTTCTGTCGTTAACTATTTGGAGGAAAATCAACAGGATGTGCAAATTACTGCCACTAGATGGTAGCACGTTAAAAATATATAACTTTAAATGAGTTCCACAAACAAGAGTATATTTTGTAAGTCAATTATGATATGCCTTATTGATAAGTTTAGCTATGTTGATTTCCAAATGAAGTAATACATTTCAACTGAATTTACGAATGAACTTAATGTCAGAGAATCTTAAACGCACTTTTCTTTATGTAGTGGGAGTACAAGCACTCATTTTTTGGGGCGTTATTGTAGGTAGCTTTACGAGTTATAAGTATAGATACATTATGATACTTCTAATTGAGATTGTGATGAAATGTAGTCTTTATGTTTAGGAAACAATACACTTTTAAATGTATTTAGTTTTGCTTATTACCAGTAAGTGTGCTTCAATGATAGATTTAATAAATTAACTTTTATTATTTTCAATTCTTTATCATCATTTTCTTACAGTAATTCAAGTTCTCATTTTAGTCCTGATATAAGAACCAAAAGGAATTGTTCTATCATGTTAACACATATATGTTTAGATTTCTATAGTGCCTATGCTGTGCAAGTGTAATGTCTTTAAAATGCGTAATTCAAAGTACTATGCAGGTCTTCTTGCATTAATAAAGATGTCAAATCAACTTTTGATTTGTAATTTAGACGTTTCATGAATTTATGTAATTCATTACGGAACAATTGGGTGACGTAAGGGATTAAGTCTGCCCCTTCTTAAAGTTTGTTTTGTGAAACCCAAACATGTGCTTGAAATGCATCGCACTAACGGAATCCACAAATATCCATGCAATCGGATAATCTTTTTCTTACCCCTTCACCAAATCAAATACCAAAGAGTTGCATGCACTATGCCAAAATTGTATTTTCAAAAAATATTATTGACAATACCTGTTTATATTACACATCAAACTTGCACGTAATTTTGTTCCTTGTTGTAATACTCGTGAAATCTCAACTATATTACGGTAATTTCTTTGTTGGTAGACAGAAACTTACTGGTTGTTGGAAAAGTGTTGTCATATATATATGTTCCAACACAATTATTGTGGTTAATAATTGTAAATATTGAGTAAACACCATCATATATTTTTGTGCAACATGTTATATGTAGTTTCATGCATTTATGAGGACATTAAAATATAGTTTTGCATAACGTAAGGTTATCTGAAGTTATATATTGTTGGGAAAGTATATTTTTTCCTTTTAGAGAACATTGCAGGCAATGTATATTTTGAGTATAACATTTGCCTACATTAACAAAGTGCTTAAGAGCTCGGTCAATCATATTCATATATTATGCAATATTGCATTTGGCATATATTAGTGTTTTTCTTTGTACGTTCCAGAAAGGTATTTCGAAGGCTGTGGTCGTAGGAGGACATACTCGTAGAAATTGTTGTAATAATGAAAAGTATTGTAACTTATTGCTGTGATAAAATAGCATCAATAGTTCCTTCGTTTTCTAAAGTTTCTACTGTCTTTAATTTGATTAGAAGCCACAGTTGAAAAGTCTTTACATAAACTGTTCCAGCAATGGGGCTTTTCTTGGTTAACATAATGTTTAACACACACGAATTGGGTACACAAAGATTACGTTTTCATTCCTTCCTATTGTGGCGTTGTTATTTACTTCGAAATTCAAATATGTTACTGTACATATTATACAAAAATGTATTCAGTTTGACTAATAGTTGAATAAAAGGAATCACGTGCTAACTTTCATTGTTGTTGTGTTTTCAACTCCTTCTCCACCCATATTTTGCTTTCTTAACGTTGAATTTTAATCAGAGAGCGAGGGGTGTTTCGTTGTTTAACCGTATCTTAAAGTTCTCTGTTAATCACACGGTTTGGGTGTGTTACTGGCTGGAGCTAAGCTACCCTAAGACGTCTGGATCGAAATTCAATATAATATTATTCCTTCTTCCACATACTCTATAAGCATCTGTAAAAACTGTTACAGAGATAATTTCAGAGGTGGCTTTATCCAATATTATTTAGTGGGGGGGGGGGGGGTTAAGGCAATTTCTGTCCTCCGGAAATTCGCAAGATAGACACACAATCTCATTGATCAAGAAGATAAGATGAATTATTGACGGCAATACATTTATAAAGATTCATTCATTCATTCCTTTATTTTGAACCTAACAGCTTTTATGCCATAACAATACACATATAAAATTTACACAATTGTTTTACATTAAAATTATCAGTCTTTCCCCTCTATTTTACAGATATTAGATTTTTCACTTTGCCTTTTACAATTGTACACTTCCTTAAAAATGATAACAAACTATAACCAATCCGCACATCTGGATCAACAAATAAACTTAACAAATTTGTTGAAAACTGAACCTTTAGATAATTTAAAGTTTTATACAAGATATTTCTCTCTATATAATATTTTGAGCATTCCAGTATTATATATTGTGCATGTGCACTTTCCCAGCCACATTCACATTTCTTATTGTTCGTTATTCCAATTTTGGATAAATGTTGCCTAGTACACAAATGTTCCGTTCTCAGTCTATTAATTAATACAATTACATTTCTTGTAGAACTTACATGATGAAACCATGGTTTGTGTGTTTTAAATTCAGCAAATGGTCTGTATGCTTCTCCAACTGTTATAAGTTCATTTCGACACCAATCAAACCATTCATTCAGAATTTTCTTCTTTACTCTAGGGAGAAGATCCGTATTGTAAAATGATAAGCTCGTAATATTTGGAAGACGCACTGCTTTCTTTGCACATTCATCTACATGAGAATTGCCTGTAATATTATTATAAGCTTTAACCCAAGAAAACTCAATAGTTTTTCCAGATTTTTGTATTGTTTGAACTAATTGTATACAATTTATAATATAAGGGGATAATTTGTAAAGACTCTTGTAAGAAGATTTAAGCGCCTGTACTACACTTTGCGAGTCAGTAAGTATTAAGAACGTTTGTAAATTTAATTTTTGGACATATATTAAAGCTTGGCAAATTGCGTAAGATTCTGCTGTAAATATTGAACAGTCTTGCGGAAGCCGAAATAATAGGTCTGTTTTATGTTGTGGATCGTACACTGCACATCCAACTCCTGACTCACTTTTAGATCCATGTGTGTATATGAAATAAAAACTTGGCCATTGAGTAAAATATTCCGATATGTGCGAATAACGAGGGAAATAAATATTATCCACAGACAGTTGAGGATAATCTAATGAAAAAAACAGGCCGTGAACGCATCTGATGAACATCCTGGTATTCTTGACAAAACGAATTATACAATTATATCCACATAGCAGCTTTTCTGTTTGTTATTTTCCCTTTATCATATTTTTTAGTACATTGTTGAAAGGATGCTCACAATATGATTTCACTTTGAATAGCATATTTGCTGCTAACATCTTCTGTCTACACGAAATGGAACATTCACCCGCTTCCATGTATACTACTACGTTTGGAGTGCTGTTCATAACGACTGATTTTCCTTTTGCTTTTATGCATAATCTTTTTGATTTGACCATAGAACGTCTGAATGTTATCCAGTTCTCCGGATTTTGTTCACGTGAGTATATTCTTGCTAATTCGACTCTATGTAGTTTGGTTCAGCACACTTTTCTGTCCACCAATCCTATCTTTGGAAAGTGTTGCTGACTACTTTTCATCACCCTGGAACAACTCAAGTCCATCGCAGCCGAAATGATTTTTACACACTCCTCATATGTAATATTATCAGGTTTTAATCCATCATCCTCTGAGAAATAAATATTTAAAAGTTTAGTATAATTAGACCAATTAGCTTTGAATACTTTCCATTTACGAATAGTTAATATTAATATTCTATCGTTTGCTGCATGGCAATAAGTCAGATAAAAATAACATGGATAATGATCGCTTGTTCTCAAGTCCTCCAAAAAACGTTACTTTAATCGATTGTGTTGTAGAACAAGAAAGTGACTAATTGTTTATCAAATTTGGATTGCAAGAAATGACTAATTGTTTCGTAAAATCTGTGTTGAACAAAAAGGAAATGACTAATTGTTTATTAAATTTGTATTGAAGAAAATGACTAATTGTTTAGTCAAATTTTTGTTGTAGAACGAGAAAATGACTAATTGTTGCAAATTGCAATAACAATCCCTAAAAATCATTAACAAAAACAGTATAGACCGAGCATGGAGAAGTGAACCATGAGAATGATATTTTTGATGAAGGAAAAATAATTCATTGTGTAGTGTTTATAATTTTAATGGTTTGCTATAATTATTGCTAATAACAATAATAATCTACACTTATATTTTCTCTTCGAAGAGAGAATATTTCGTGTATACCAAGTGGAGAAAAACAATGGTCTACCCGCGCACTAAACTGGATATAATTGTTTACTCCTCTTGCAGTTACTCCAGACGAGAATTTGTGCTCGAGTGCCCCATTCATAACTTTTTTCTCTTGCTTCCTTGTCATAAAAAAAAAAAAATAAATTCAACGTTAAAATATTTCGTCTCCGCTTTTCTACATGTTTCCCCTTTGATGACGATAGTCTATCGAAAGTGGTCCAATGCAGTATTCTAATACAAACACCTGGCACTCAATAAAGGTGACGACGATGTGATGAAGAACGTCTCGCATTTTGGCAACACAGGGGCAGGATTACCTAGCAAGCAGCTGACTGCATCACCCACGCTCTTTTCGCTCGCTGAGATTTGAAAATTTGACAACAGGGATTCTTCTCTTTTTGGTTCCAGCTGTGGGTATGAGTGACGAGAAGTTTTATATTGAGTGTTTTGTTAAGCAAATTGACATTATTGTAGTTAATTCTGGACGAGTGAGTGAGCCGTTTATTGCTTAATTTATAGATGTCAGGAGGGAGGTGAAAGTATTTTCTTTTGTAAGCCGTCAAACAGGAGGGATTACATTCATTGACGATTTGTTCTCAGGAAGATTTCAGATCGAAAGCGACAAGCGACGCGTACTCCTTCACTATATATAAGCACAGATAAGGGTATATATCCTTATCTGTGATATAAGTAAGCATTCATTGCGCATGTGCGAAACAACAACAAACGGAGGCTGTACAATACGTACCATTGATAAAACGGTCCAGTCCGAGCGATAAGCGATTCGAGAGCTGTTGCGTCTTCTTTGGTTATTTCACACCGAAGCGACACGTGTATCGAACTGAGACTGTCATGCCTCTACGGTGTGAAAACGTTGCTGTTGATTGGCTCGTTCCCAAGCGACATGCGTTGCTTCGGTTTCAAACATTCCTTAGGTTCAACAGGTTGCAGGTCGCCTATCGCTTCGGTCTGAAAGTTCCATTAGGTTTGTTTAAAAAGGATTCGTTTCTTTAGACTTGGCGAAAATGATTGCCATTGCACTGAATAGGGATGGTATTTTAATTAAAGATTTAGATAGTTTTAGAATTGAATTGAAGTTTTAAATCCACTTTATGCACAGAAAGGCTAAACGGGACTGGACCTACAGCTTAAAGTGGAATCCGAACCACTATGTGCCTCCACCAGGTATCGAACCCGGGACCCCTTGATTACAAGGCGACGACGCTACCACTGCGCCATCGGGTAGTTTAGACGTCTTGTGGGGAAAGGGGGGGGGTCTCCACCATCCTTCTCAATCCAACAATGCGTCTCATTGTCATGCATCACTGAAGTAAAAAACAAAAAAACAACAACATTTTTTTGGTGTTTGTTTACTGCCTACACTACAGCAAATTATTGAATCAAATCAAGCTTTGATCCACTGTGGTAACACGTAAAAAGTCTTGGCAACAGATGAAACTGGAGCAAGGGCCAACGCCCAGGACATCCGCTGGAGAAGAATCGATTCTCCAGACCGTGTTGTTGGCGATACCTCCGTTCCCATGCAACGCTGCTTGCATCATGCAGGCCTGAGAGGCTTTCATGGGCGGTTCGCGTGCATTGTGCGGGAGCAGCGAATGCCACGGCTGGTTTCGAACCTCAAATATTCGGAGGCTGATCACGAGTGTTCTAATTCAAGAGGGTAGGGGATTTGCTCCATGTGAATTTATTTCCCTTGCCGAGAATCTGTTCATCTATAACACTAGGGAACAAATTTCAACTTTTTTTTCTGTATCCTGGATGAAATAGCGTGTTCTTTACTAATTCCGGTGCGGGGAATTCAGAGAAAGTCTCAAAATTTATGTATCACGTCACATTTCCGAGATATACAGGGTGTCCCAAAAGTCACGGAACAGAGACTTTGAATGTTTTTAACTCTTGAACAAAAAACGATAGAGACATGAACCTTGCATTAGTTATTAATAGGAGTCGGAAGTTGAAGACCTATAAATTGCCAAAAAAAAGACCTATAAAAAGACCTAAAAATATCAAAAAAAGGACGTAAAAACGAAAAAAGTACGTATAAATGTGATCCAAATTAATTAATAACTTCAGTTTTAATTACATATTTAATGAATAAAAAAATACAAAATTCTGGTGGTATGGAACACAGTGCGAGAAAACTATATGAATGAAATGCATCTTCTTTCAGTCCAAAAATGTTTTTCTCTTGTTTCAGGTATGGTTCAAATATATATATATTTTTTATTTTTTTTACTACAGAAAGGATGTTTAAGAGATGATGAACTGATGATGATTCGAATTAAGAATGGGTAGTAAAAACTTAGTCGAAAGAAGGTGAAGTTACAAAAAGAAGCCGTTAAGACCTAAAAAAAAGGCTAAAAAAGGACCAATAAGCCAAAAAAGGACAAATAAAACCCACCTTTTTCTGGCCTACAATGACCCAAAATGAACATGTATTATGTTGGGCCTCGACTTCGGACACTAGGAAAAAAAGGGTTTTTCCTCAACTTCCGAGCACTAGTTATTAACTTTATTTATATGGATATTCTATAAACATTAAACATGAAAATAATTGTCTGCATGTACGTTCAGTATGGAATAAAAGCTTGTAAGGTGTAAAAAATATGCTGTACGAAGGAAATAAAAACATGGATAAAGACACATATGAACTCGCTGTCAATAATTTTCAATGTGTGTCGATGGTCTCAATGGGTATTTATCGAATTGAAAAAAAGAACGATACATTTTTATGCATTTTATGCATAAAAAGAAAAAAAAAAAGGTAAAGTTCCTCTTACATGCAACACAATGCGATGAAGGCACATTAGGGGATATGGGAGTAACTCTGTGCATTACAGACGGTTTATGCTATATTCATAAAAAAAAATGTTGTTTTCTTTGAAATTACGAAGTGTACTGGCAACATTGGTCGTGTCAGAGAGCAGTAACAGGTGCGCTGACATTTGGCGATGTTATTAAATTAATTTCCAGATGAAATAAAAGATTTGAAATTTATCGTGAACCTACCTATCTTTTTCCATTTAACACTATCCTTTATATTTGAAAGAACCTTCCTGGTCACGAGAAATGTTCAATTCCACTGTGGTAGATAGTGATTTAGGAATTGGAAATCTCTCACTATGTGGTACCGACTTCAATGCGAAGAGAACATCGGCATACACACATGATTTTATTGTTCGAGCAATAGCCACGCATTATAGTGCGACAAAAAGAACAATCTGTCACGTGGTCCCTTGGTTCAGGCCATACATCAAAAGGCATTGAATGAATACCATTCAACCATTCTCTTAGTGTTACAGCGCAACTATGACATGTATACCATGTGAGGCCCATGGACGGTCCTGATCTCCCAGCAACAACCGAAGTAGAGTCGGTACACTATCTTTACACAATCTGTGATGTTTTTACATTGCAATTTTGGAGTGCATTGGTCAGAAATGTGTTAGGTTGATATGCACAGTTAAGGGGTTCTTTCAGGTGACACAGTTTATCACAGCACAGTCCACTGTGCCACTGCACAAATCAAACGCTGTAAACAATATATAATAATATATTTTATTGTAGCAAACAGGGTTACAATAAACCTCACATACCAACACATAAGACAAGACTGAAGGTGTACATGATGAGTTGGCACGCAAACAATTTGCAGTATTGCCAGATTACAAGAAAAGCGGAATTCAGTGGTGCACACATTACCCATATTATACGATGACGTCAAGTGTATCTCGAAAATGGTACGTGATGGAGAAAAATGAGTGGCAAATCCGAAATCAGCATGCCGAAATTAGTTAAGAACACGATACCAAATGGTTGTTCCCTAGTGTAATCATTATCTTCTTAATTTTTATAGCCAGTTTATCATTAAAAGAGGAGCAAAAATTAAGAATATTTGAAAATAAAATCCTTAGCAAAATGGACATAATAGGGATCAGAAGAGAGGTGAGTAGAGAAGGTTACAAAATTTGGAACTGCACAATTTGTATTCATGTCCAGATATTATTAGAATAATTAAATCAAGAAGACTAGGTGTGCAAGCCATGTGACACGAATGGGAGAGGAAAGAAGAGTTTAGAAGATTCTTGTTGGGAAACCTGATGGTAAGAGACCTGTAGGAAGGCCAAGACGACGATGGAGGGATAACGTTGAGATGGACCTAAAGAAAATCTGTATGGATGGAAAATGTTGGATTGATTTTTCCCAGGATAGGGACAGATGGAAGGCTTGCGGTGCTGCAGCCATAAACTTTCGGGTTTAAGAACGCTAGGGAGTTAGTTATTTAGATATTTATCCGTAAGTTCATGGACGCCCAATAGATCAAGGGAGTCTTGATGTGATGGAATATGGGAAAATCTCTTAGATATTATTTCCTTATATTTGTATTGCTTATCTCTCTCTTTTGTCTTTCTCCACGTTCCTGTGCTACAGCATCCTTTTTCTTCCTCGCTTGCTTCCCCCTTCTTTTGTTGATTATTTATTTTTACTGCCATCTCTCTTCGGTTGTGTCTATTCCGTTATCTCCTTTACTCTGTCATGATCATCTTCTATTTCCCTCTTATTTCTTCGGTTTCTTTTTCCTGTAACATTCACTTCTTGTGTTCCTATCTCTCTAACTCTCTCGCTCTTTCTATGCTTCATTCTCTTATTACTATCCTGCTCTCTCACTGTCTCTCTCCTCTGCGCTTCTTTGAAAACATTAATGTTAACACACAAACAAGAAGTCACACAATTAAATACAAGCACACATACACAGTGGACTCTCGTTAATTCGAATTACTCGGTAATTCGAAGAGAAATTTATTTCCTTTGAAATCATCTTTAACAATATATGTTTTCGTTAATTCGAATTTTCTTCGCGTCCGCTTGGGGTTCGAATTAAAAATAATCCACTATGTGTGTGTGTGTGTGTGCATATATAAGTATACTGATTAATTGATTTTGTTTATTTTACTTCGCTTTTCTAACACTTTTGGCTAATCGCAAAGATGAGGATGAGTGATGAAATTGATGAAGGGGCACTCACAAAGCACACCCGTGCCCAAGCCGGGATTCGAACCTGGGACTCCTACGCGACGTAGGCCAAAATATATACGTATGTCTGGTATTATACAAGAGGCCCCGGGTTCGATACCCGGTGGAGGCACAAAGTGGTTCTGATTCCACTTTAAACTGTATATTCAGTCCCGATTAGTTTATCTGAACATAAAGTAGACACTAAACAAGCTCTGACAAGTTACAAACAAGGATGATGAATGATGAAGTGAATAAATTGACACGAACAAGCTCACACAGCCATACCAAGTGATTTATCCACATACCCCAACACGAACCTAATCTTTTTCATCAGTCAAATTTATGTGCATTTCATGCTAAATGCACTTTCAAATCCCATAGAAACAACCTTACACCCCCCAATTCAGATGGAATGTCCTGGAAAACTCCTGTCCATACTATACCTGGGAATCGAAACTGGGACCTTTGCCTCAACAGGCTATGTTAACCATTATGCCATATAGACATAGAACGGACTCTATCTTTTAAAAAGGTTATAGTGTATTAAAAGCTGTAAAGAGAATTTTGGAAATATTGTTTCTAGCAATAAGGTGGCTGGGCGCATGGCTTCGTCATCTCATCTATGGGGGGGATCCCTGTCACCTCCCCCTTAATTCTCACTCTGTGTCAACGACGCCTCTTCCGTAGGCATTACTTGGGACCTGACATGGGGGAGGGGTGGGGGTGGGGGCAGAATCGAACTTGGAGCTTAACTTTGAGGGGGAGGCAGAAACAAAAAGCTATCAAGCCCATTACAATATCATCAAGGATAATTTTGATAACTGTTATATTTGCAAATCCATAAAAATACTTGTTACTTTGCTCCTCAGGATCCAGGCTGTTAACAAAAGTACCATTAACTTGTAAATTTTCATATACCTGGAAATTTGGAGTGGGGGCAAGTGCCCCCCTTGCCTCCGCCAAGTTACGCTTATGCCTCCATCAAGAGATGAGCGTAACATTGTCTTATTTTCAGGTACACCTTCATTCATCACTGAATTTGCCCACGCGATTTTAACATTGATGTTTTATTTACAGCCTCTATTATATTTAATAAGTTTACAGCCTCTATTATATTTAAAAAGAGACAACTGACGCAACGATCACACTGACTGGACTGACACACTACAACAAGGCGCTAGAAAACAACGATTTGCAGAAGAGAAAGGATCGAATGCTTCTCGTCCAAGAAGTTCGAGATTTGTCCGCTAGGTGTAGACACATGCTGATTTTTAGAACACGAGGATCAGAAAGGTATACAAATTTATGTTCAGTTCTTCTTTAAACGTGAATAGCATTTTTAAGGGTGAGTCAGCTGAAATAACATCAAACCTAACTAAATGCTTCTGCTAATGATTGAAACTTTCAAGGTAATTGTGGGTTTTGTAATGCCGTTTTGTAATCACTTTTGTGATGCAGTTCGTCAAACAAGGCTTCATGTAGGTAATAATTCCTTAAAAGCTGAATTGTGGTCAGTTGATAGATCACCACTAGTAGTGAAAATTCCCAAAATCTCCACCCCCCTTCCATTCGCAGACTCTATAATTTCTAACCTATATCTCTGCAACTAATTGTCGTAAACATTATAGCCTATTTTTAGTCTTCATTCTCATCACGTGGATTAAAAGAAGCTATGTTTCATTTTTCGCTAACGTCAGTTTTCCTTTCCAAATGATAAAACAATTATATTTCAAGAAAATGATTTTTTTTAGTATTTTTGAAGTTTTCACCTTGTAACTTTTTGAATAAATTAAGCGACAGGAAATTGTTTGGAATAAAACTTGTAATCTAATTTATAAGTTGACCTCCCCGATGGCGCAGTGGTAGCGTCGTCGCCTTGTAATCAAGGGGTCCCGGGTTCAATACCCGGAAGAGGCACAAAGTTGTTCGGAAACCACTTTAAACTGTACGATCAGTCCCGATTAGCCATAACGTGCATAAATCGGACTTACAGCACCAACGCAATCAATCAAACCTGATTTATAAGCTTTAAAATAATATGTTTAAATGTATTTTAATCAAAGTTATACGCCATACAGTACGTCTCCGAATAATGGATAGCACCAAAAACTGTGCCACGGTGTATCGAAAATTAAAATTGATAAATTTAAATACTTACAATACTTCAATTATGGTTGATTTTATCGGGGAAAGATTAAAGTGAGGCCGAAAAATAGGACCGATTGCAGTTTCTCTACATTCAATTTACTTCTTCTTATTATTTTTTGTCCTGAGATTTTTGTGACACTTACTCTTTCATATCAAGGACATTTGAAAGTTAATTATTACTCCCTCTGTCCCATAATTATTGTCCGGTACACCTTTGTTTGTTGTCCCATAATAATTGTCCGATAGGCAAATTGTGACATTGATGTATACAGAAGAAGAATACAACTTTTTTACTCAAGGATAAGTTCAAATTGGCCGATCAAGTATCCAAAAGAACATAAATAAAAAGTCACCATTTTGGCATACCGGACTATAATTATGGGACAGATGGAGTAGATGCTTTTAGCAAATGTTTGAAAATCAATCTTGCAGCAGATTCATGGGCGCGACGTTACTTTATCTATGTTCAAAGATGATGTTAATATGTGCTTGACACGTAGAGGCATCTATTGACCGATGACTGAACCTATGCATAGCCAAATACGAGCGGCTAGGAACAGCATTAGCACAATATCTCTGACATTAGCAACTTGGGAAATACATGCTAACAGCACCAAACCTAACCTATCCACGTGGGCATATAATAGCATAAATAAGCATGTAAATAAGTTTGGCAAGTTATATTTTGTTTATTTAAGCTATTATATGCATACGTGGATAGGTTAGGTTTGGTGCTGTTAGCATGTATTTCCCAAGGTGCTAATGCTGTCCCTAGCCGCTCATTAGCCAAATATACGCAATTTCATGCTTGATTGATTTCGGCCTCTCCGATGGCGTAGTGGTAACGACGTCGTCTTGTAATCAAGGAGTTCCGGGTTCGATACCCGGTGGAGGCACATGGCACAGTGGTTCGGATCCCACTTTAAAACTGTAAAATCAATTCATACTTGATTGTTTGATTTGGTTTATTTTACTTCACTTTTCTGCCACTTTTGACCAAGTGCAAAGGTGAGAATGAATGATGAAATTGATGAAGGGACACTCACGTAGAACACCCAGGCCGGGATTCGAACCCGGGAATTCTGGCGTCGTAGCGCGCTGTGATTATTACTGAGGCCTTCACTCAATTTCATAAATATTGAATAGTAAGAAAATATTACGTGGCAAGAAAAAAACTACTGACATTCCCTGATCCAGTGATTTCGAATGAAGACAAACAACACCCTGCAAACAAATGGTCAAGCCAATGATAGCAAAATAAAGATGATTGTGACAATCACACAATTATGTTACCAAAACAACTTACCAATTCGGATTATAGCCATAAGCCGCAGTTTTTCGATCCACCCTTCAACAATAATTTCAATATATAGGGTGTTCGTAAAGTCATGTATTTTTAGAAAAAAATATAAATATGCACGCACATCTCAACCATACACTAAATAAAAGAGATACTAACTGAGATTTTGTTGGCATGTCCGTGTTGATTCTATAGGTTCTCTTTGTTCTTTGGACAGCTAAGCCAGGCATTGGCAACTCGGTCCCACTTGTGTACCCTCGCGCGCCCTCTATGGATTCTATGCATGCCAGCCTACATCATCCTCTATTCTTTCTTTTGGCCCCTCTTACAATGCTAAACTAATCATGCTCGCTCTGAGTTACACGTGTGCAAAAAAGAGCGCTCCTTCACAAGAGAGACGAGTTGCCCAGACATAATATAGGCTGTGCTGTGTTTCTTGCCACTGCCAAGAACACAAGTGTGCTCGATGTGATAGCTACAGTGATACAATGTTTTAACCCGAACCCAGTGGGTCCCAAACGGCGCCCTTAGTGTTTCAAGATTCTTCCGCGGCGCCCCAGTCAGAATGTAGGCCCTATCTAACACTTCCAACACTCAGTTAGTGTGGTTAGGTTGCTTGCCTTAAGTTAGAAAATAAACACATATTTCAAATTCAGAAATATTTTATGTGCAAACAGTACTAAAACCATGTGTAGACTAACAAGTGTCATTTCAGAACATTTCGCGGCGCACACTTTGGGAACCACTGTTCTAACCGATAGCCTTCCTACACCACTAAATAATAACAGTGTGAATTCTTCAAATTACGTATTGCTTTTTTGAGTTTTCTTTCGATGTTCAAAGCCCCATCATGGCTTTCCTTGTGTATGATATGTACTCACATATACGTACACTAGTGTGCAAAATTAAAGCAACAAACATTAACCTCGCCTGCAGGTAGAAACGCCCCATCCAATGGTCCAAGATTGCTGTTAAATGTGTGCAGAGTAAGATTGTCGTGTATTTTAAACGGAAGATGGCAGTCATGTCCTGTAAAGTGCAGGAGGCCTTAGAAAGATCGCTTCGCGGGCTTACAGCAGATGACAATATGCGGGTGTGTCTGCGAGAACCAATCAGGTCCGCGAATGAGCGAGCCCGGTTGCCACAGCTAGCTCGATGCACCCTTCTGGAAGGGTGAGTGACCTCTGCCTCTTGCTACCTCGGCCTGTTTGTTCGGCTGAGGAGCAGACGACACGAGAGTATCGGCAATAGTGTGCGAGCGACGTCTGCTGTTAGCCCGCGAAACGCTCTTTCTAAGGCCTCCTGCACTACCGTTACAGTGCAGAGAACAAGGTCGAATGGAGGTAGGGTAGTTGCAAGGTGATGTGACCAGATGGCTCCATGGGCATCAGTCTGTTGCATCTCGAATGTGGGAGCAATTTGTCGAGACTAAAAATGTATCCCTACGACCTGGACAAGGATGACTACAAGCGACAACAGTGAGAGAAGAGCGTTACATGGTCCTCAGAGCAAGATGATTCCCCCGTAGTACTGCACAGCGAGTGTATCTGACCTTGCAGCATCCACTGCATCTGTTGTATCCAGATTCACTGTGTACAGATTTCGACTGTGTTCCAGGCGACCAGTGTTCCTTTGACATGACTCCAGAAAAGATGTCCGAAGTGGTGCCATCAGCATGCCAACTGGACGGATGAACAGTGGGCCAACGTTCTCTTCAGTGATGAGTCAAGATTCGGTCTCCACTCTGATTCACGCTGTGGGCAGGTATCATGGCAACCGGAAAAGCAGCTCTGTAGGAAGTGGTACGGCAAAACCGGCAAAGTTTAACTGCTGTCAGGTTCCGAGATGAGATCTTGGCATCGTATGTTTGGCTGTTTCGAGGTGCTGTTGGTCAAGAGTTTCTCTTCATGGGTGAAAATGCTCGTCCTCGCAGAGCAAGGCTGGTGGATGACTTCCTGGAAAGTGAAGATATTGTGTGCACGTAGTGGCCTACTCGCTCACCCGACTTAAATCCAATAGAACATGCTTTGGTCTCTCTAGGACAACGCATTGCATCATGCCAGCAACCACCAATCACTATCCAGCCATTCCACCAGAGGAATGGGCGCTATTGCCACAATATGACATTGGTGTACTGATTCGCAGCATACGAAGGCTGAGGTGGTCACACACCATACTGAACGGACGTAACGGGGTTTTGTTTTTTTGTTTGTACCATTAACTGAATTCTCCCCCCCCCCCATCACCTTCCAAGTCCTGTGGGTAGAAGTGGTGCTGCTTTTGTTCTGATTTATAAGGAACATGCTAATTATGTGCAAAAAATCAATGTCCATGCGCGTTTTCTGTATGTATGCATGTGTTGCTTTTTAAGGACACTCTGTATATATAAACATATTCCTTACTTTGTCTGACTGTTGCTACCTATTACCCATGCAATACGTGCCCTGACTCATAAGAGCGATTTCATTAGAAACTGCTCAGTTCATTCCACGCATTCCCTCAGGACATTAACCTTTTCCTTCTTGTTACCAAGGCGACGGATAGCTGGATGGAAGAGACGCAATATGTGGGGGAATATTTCTGTAGAAATACGTCTACTGTAACTTGCATGTGGATATGAACGTCGTCCCTAGTGGCTTAGCTAAGGAGGGATGAAGTATATAACAATCCCCGCTTTGAACCAACTTTCGCACAAAAAAAATTATGAAAATATGGTCAAATATAGCACTAAGTACTAAAATAAGGACGAAAAAATCATCTCTTCCACCCACTTTGAAAACTGATCCTGAAATATTAGCTTTCCTGCGTGGCTTTATGTGAGATGCCTAACGACAATGACCGAAGACTATAAAATACTTCTTATTGAAGTTCGCTTATCGCCTTGGAGTTAGGCTGACACGCACCTTTTGCCTTTAGGGCTTTTAGTTTAGTCTGGTTACAACCCTTTTATCGGACTTCTCAGGGGCTTCTAAGGGTTAGTAGGACCAAGCCCTTGCGAGGTCTGTGGTGTAGGATTTATTTTTAATTATCACCTATGTAGGTTGAAATGAAAGATCCTTAAGATCTTTTACTCGAAGATTTATTTGAACTTTCGATGTTATACAAACACTTTTCCAAACAGACAATTCACCCGGTATAACTTGTAGGCCTAAACCTATTAGTTATACCGAAGTTTATAACCCTGGTCTTTTGATGATGCAGGAGAACACCTTATTCAGAGTTGGGTTTGTAGAATATCCGCCAAAATGGTGTACAAGTACTCCAGCCAATCCGAAGATTGAAGCAAGATATTCCCCAACGTCCCCTGAACCATCAACCTTTCGGCAACCAGGAGAATGTCCCGCAGACTCACAAAAGTCTAGCTCTTTTATATCATATTGTTGTTTACAATTTACCATGGTTATTACATAGTTGTTTAATATTTCTATAGTTTCAACATTTAAGTTAAACAATTCATTACCCATTGTAACATTAACAATAACACATTTTTAAAGAAAAGATTCCAACATAGATTAATATAATACAGATTGAATAGTTGTTTGCTTGAAAAATCATGTGGTGACAGGGGCGACACATAGCGTTCCCCCAGAAGAAAATAAAATTAAATGTAAGTTAACGTCATTTAATTTTGTTTTATAACTTTTCTCCCTTTTTGTATATTTTCATTTTTCTTTCTCTTCTTCATCTTCATGATGTGAGGCGATGTTTCATTTGGGATTGTTTTCTTGGACTTCATTCTTCATCTGCACGTAGCTTCTGGAGAAAACAGGAAATGGTTTTACATCTTGTTCAACATACTACTTCGTAAAACTTCTTGACGTTCATTAGCCAGGTCTTCCATCCATTTAGGTCTTCTTCTAGATTCTCCTCTTTTGGAATGGGAGATGGATTTTGTAAATGAAATACAGGTTGTTTTGCACTTATCTCGCAGATTGAATTATTTACAAGTCCCTGTTTGTCAGAAAATAATGGGCAGTTTAGTTTCTCCTCATCTTCTTGATTCAGCAACCCTGGAGCGAAAGCCTTCTTTCTTATATCTTCCTCGGCGGCGGACCTATTGTCTGAATGCGATTCCCTTTCAGCCATCGATAGTTCAACACACGAAGTCTTACCATTAATTGCTTCAAAACTATCTTCTTCTGGAATCAAACTTTCTTCAACGACTTGTCCCTTCACCGTTAAATATAATTTATTGGCACCAGCATCCAAATTGACTCTATATCTCTTGAAGAAGGGATATCCAAATAACAAATCTGCCTCTAAATTCTTCACTACATAGACTTGATCTTCAAAAGTGTGTCCTGCAATTTCAAAAAGAATGGTTCGGCATCCTACAATATGGGACCTCTCATGTCCAACAAAATCTTTTAACCTTATTCCTGGACATCTTTGCAATTTCAAGCCTGGTAATCTCTCTCGGAGCTTTACCCAAACATTATAATTCATGACGGTACATTCACTTCCTGTATCCAAGGTACATCTTATTTCTAATCCTAAAACTTCTATTAGAAGCTTCTGGCTTCTTGCTGCAATTTCCAGTTACTTCGAAAACATTAAACAATTTCTCTTCTTTAGAATTTGGACAAGAATTTAGATCCAGATACAAAACATCTAATTTTTCATTAGTAATTAGTTTGTCTTCTTCGCTGTCGCAAACACCAAGATTGTGTCGCGTTGTAGAAGGGAGAGCTTCATCTACAACGACCTCTGGTTTAAATTTGCTCGACTGGTAGAGGGAATATCCCAAGAAGGAGCTTTAATAGCGGAAGGAATTTTCCATACAGATGCTCTAGGGTTCAAAGCACAGTCTTCTGGACTTTCGTCAGTCTGTGTTCCACATTCTTTCTTACGAGACTGGTTCCAGTTTCTTTGATTCTGATTCTTATTGCAGAACGTCCTTCTATCGGCATCCTTCCTTTGGAACCTTAGATTTCCATTCAACCTTTGGTTGATCGGTGTGGGCCTCTTATCTTCTTCTCCTCTATTCCTCCGGGATAGCTCTAGATTCCTGACTCGAGGTTGAGGATTTCTCAGTTCATCAGTTCGTTGGTGATCGGCTTTCCATCCTTCCATTTGTTCAGACGCTTCGAACTTTCCCAGGAAATTCGTGAGTTGGTCTATGTTGGCGGGATCTCGAGTTAGTACCAGTTGTCGCACTCGTGAAGGTAATTGGCCAATGATTAAGTTCAGCACTTCTGATTGGTTGATGGTTTCCGTCAGATTGCAGTATGCTGCATATACCTCCCAGCAATATTCTTCCAATGATAACCCTGCACCTTTGCTATAATGTTTATTCCTCAGGGTATTCATTTCCCTCTGTTTTGCTTCAGGTGATGCGTATTGCTTCCTAAATGCAGAGCGGAAATGTTCAAAAGTTTTCCATCTTTTTTCGTTTGCCATAAACCAAGCCTTGGCTTTACCCACCATTGAAGGAAGGACCTTTAGTCGATACATCATGGGCATTTTCATTAAATCCATATAAGTATTTATCTCCTCCAGGTACCTTTCAGCGGATACTGAATTGATTTCTCCATTAAACTTGGTGAGGGAATTGACGTCAGACATTCGGAGAATCCGATTGGATGAATGGTTTAAGTAGGAATTATCTTCTACCATTTTTTCCGTAGCGTAGTCTCTAGTTCGTCTCATTCCGCCACTCCTTTCTCGTTTCTTTCTTTGGCATGGTTCAGAATGTTCGGGAGATTCGGAACTGGAAGAATGTGAGGAGCAAGAGGTTCTTACACATATCCTCTTTGGCAGAGTTTCCATCTCTTCATTCCTATTCTCCTTGCCTAGCTGTAAGGTCTGCAACTTTGAGGTTAACGTTTTTATAATTTCCACTTGTTGTGTTTGGACCTCATTCGTTTTTCTTATTTCACTTTCCAAATTTACGGATATTTCCCTCTGACTTTCCTTCAGCTCGGTTAGTAAGCCGCAGTTTTCATTATCCTTGTCCTCTCGATTCTTTATTTCTTGGTTCAGACTTTCTTGTAGCTGTTTAAAACGGTCATCATCTATCTGTCGATCTTCTCTCCTTCTTTCCACTAGTTCTTCATATTTTTCGTCTCTCTCTTTTCTGATTTCAGCTATCGCTTCGGATATTTCTTTTCCTAAATTTATTTTAAAATCTTTAAACATTTTCTTACTCATTTCTCGTTCTCTTTCTCTTTCTGCTTTCTGTTCAGCATCTCTTTCACCCAAGGTTTCAATCAAACGTGCGAACTTTTGGTCACTCATTTCTCGTTCTCTTTCTCTTTCTGCTTTCTGTTCAGCATCTCTTTCACCCAAGGTTTCTACCAAACGTGCGAACTTTTGGTCACTCATTTCTCGTTCTCTTTCTCTTTCTGCTTTCTGTTCAGCATCTCTTTCACCCAAGGTTTCTACCAAACGTGCGAACTTTTGGTCATTTTCTTCCTTGTCCTTTAATCTCTGCTCTTTTTCTGCTTCTTTTTCTTTCTTAAAATCAGTCATAAAGGAGATCATCATTTCCCTCCAACTATCACCTGTTGGGGTTGGCGTAACTTGTTTTTCCACGCACTGTCTACACTTAACGTCTACCTCCGCTGCTACGTCAGATCCTGGGGTTTTATGTGCGCAACTTTCATGAACGTATCTGTTGCAGCCGGAGCATGGTAATAAGGTTTCCTCCTTCTTTTCTTCATTCGTACAGCAAACGAGCCTCTCCTTTTGCTGCCTGGTCAAAGGTCTCTGGGAACCTATCATCTTTGCTTCTTCTGTTTCTGGAATAGGTTTCTTCTTTAGTTTCTGGAACAGGCTTCTGCTTCAGTTTCTGGAACAGGCTTCTTCATCTGTTTCTGGAACAGGCTTCTTCTTCTTCTGCTGGGCCACGAAGATCCACAGGTGGTTGCTTCGATGGTCCTGTCACGGTCGCCAAAAATCACTGACATGCACCTTTTGCCTTTAGGGCTTTTAGTTTAGTCTGGTTACAACCCTTTTATCGGACTTCTCAGGGGCTTCTAAGGGTTAGTAGGACCAAGCCCTTGCGAGGTCTGTGGTGTAGGATTTATTTTTAATTATCACCTATGTAGGTTGAAATGAAAAATCCTTAAGATCTTTTACTCGAAGATTTATTTGAACTTTCGATGTTATACAAATACTTTTCCAAACAGACAATTCACCCGGTATAACTTGTAGGCCTAAACCTATTAGTTATACCGAAGTTTATAACCCTGGTCTTTTGATGATGCAGGAGAACACCTTATTCAGAGTTGGGTTTGTAGAATATCCGCCAAAATGGAGTACAAGTACTCCAGCCAATCCGAAGATTGAAGCAAGATATTCCCCAACGTCCCCTGAACCATCAACCTTTCGGCAACCAGGAGAATGTCCCGCAGACTCACAAAAGTCTAGCTCTTTTATATCATATTGTTGTTTACAATTTACCATGGTTATTACATAGTTGTTTAATATTTCTATAGTTTCAACATTTAAGTTAAACAATTCATTACCCATTGTAACATTAACAATAACACATTTTTAAAGAAAAGATTCCAACATAGATTAATATAATACAGATTGAATAGTTGTTTGCTTGAAAAATCATGTGGTGACAGGGGCGACACAAGGCGACACACATAACACTGAAGAGAGAATTTCAGGATATCGGTGGCCCATTATTATTGCTGGTGACTGTACAGACTAGTCCTGCTAAGAGAAAGGGGGGAGAAGGGCGGTGACAGGACACCTAATTTGTGTGACTTTTTGTTCTAAATTCACTTTTTACTCAGTGATTGGGACTGCGCTTACAGTTTGAAGTGGGATACCAAGCATTATGCAATGCTCCTCCACCAGGGATCGAACCCAGGGCGACGACGTCACTACTACGTCATCGGTAGATAGGCCTGGGTCCTTAGTTGTGATTGAAAACGGCGAAAAAGCTTTGTCTGAAATTTGTTTGAAGGTCAATTGATAATTCACCGAAAATGTGGAAAAATGTTTAACCATAACAATTAACAGATGAATTGGAACAGACGCGTAGGAGGTAAGGTGAGTTGAAATTCGGACATGTACATTTGCAGATCGGGTAAGACTTCCGTATAGTGGAAACGGATTTCTTCATTTGTACAGAAGACACTATTTACGGAAATCACTTTCTGCATCATCGTTGAAGTTCCTCAATGTGTTTTCTTTCGCCGTGTAATATTTTTCAGCGTGAAATCTCTTTTTTTCCCTTTCTATAAAAATATCTCTCCGACAAGCAATTCCTGTTGCTTCCACTTGCTTCTATACGTCAACGATGGTCCGTGCGTTTCATGACGTAACCCCCCTGTCAATGTTTCCAAACACGCCTTTTTGTTGCAAGATTTTTTATTTTTCGAAAATTCAAACTACGCTTGCCTAACCTAACCGAACCTAACCTAACCTTACCGGAAATGGTTTGTGGGGCTAACGTCGATGGTTTGTGGGGCTAACGTCAATGGTTCGTGGAGGTAACGTCGATGGTTTGTGGGGCTAACGCCAATGGTTTGTGAGGCTAACGAGGTATTAGCATAATTTCAAATCCGGCCACGACATTAGGTATTTTTCGGTGAAGAAGGTTGGAAACACTGCATACACATTCCAAACCGACAAAACACTGCCACAACGCGCGATGAACCAGTACGCTACCGCCACATTGTGTGTTACAGAACCGGAAAAACAGTGAGTACTCGTAAATTTAAAAAATAGACATTATTTTCGTTAGAAATTCATTATTACACCTAAAGAAATGTTCCACAATGTAGAATTGTACGTTAGCAATGTAAAAGAGTGTGAAAGAAATGATTTCTAGGTGTTTCCACTATACGGAAGTAGTACCGCAGGTCGATGTCCCTTTCTGGATAGATGGAGGGAACGCCCCTCCTCCAACCCCACCCTTAATCCGCCACCTTTGTCAGTACCTTTTTGCCTTCTCTTCATCCGAGTTTCTTTTATTTCAGATTCGCATCATGTGGAAATTGAATTTCTTTCTAACACGGGGAAATATTTTACAATTTTTTGGTCGGAAACGAGATATCGACTGTCCCCCTTTTTTCCCGGTTCTCTGTGATATCTGACGCTCCGATACATTCTGAAATCTCCCAGGGTTCATTGCGCCTTCGATTCGGAGCGATGGAGTGGCTCTTCCAATAAAGGAGCGGTAATATTTCTTACTTTGATCTCTTCCGCGTGACTTGAAGCTTAACTTGCTTTCCCGGAACTCTTTCGAGATTCTACTCACGAATAGTCTCCCTCGAAGGTGATTGACTCTTGTGAATCATGCTGGATGACGTCATTTTGATAAATCGTGAGTGATTTCTCGGTTACCTTGTATCTACGCTCTGTCCCAGGAAACTATGGAGCAAGGGAACGATTGATTGATTGATTTCGTTTATTTTACTTCGCATTTCTGCACCTTTTGGCTAATCACGAAGATGAGGACGAGATAAAATTGATGAATGGACATACAAAGAACACTCATACCCGGGCCGGGATTCGAACTCGTGACCTCTGGCGTCGTAGCGCGATGTGCTAACCACTCTGCCACGGAGGCCCGCCCAAGCGAACGAAACCAAGCAAGTCCTCTGTGGAAGTAGTACCTCGAGAGAACACGATCAATCAACGTGTGAGAGGGGATGTATCCATATTTCCCTTATGACGTTTCAAGTTCCGTGGGGAAGTATTCCATATAACAATGATGTTTACTGTAAGACCCAGATTAAATTCGATATAATTCTAGGTTTTCATGCAATATTTTTTAAAAAATCAAGACCAAAGATAATAACATTATTTTAATACAAATTAATTATTAAGAGCTAAAGTTGCTAGTGTTGATTGTGGATACCATGAATTGATTGATTGAGTTGGTTTATTTCATTTCCCTTTTTGTGCCACTTTTGGCTAACTTGCGAAGATGGGGATGAGTGATGATATGATGAATGGACACTCACAAACATCCATGCCCAGGCCAGGATTCGAACCTGGTACCCATGGCGTCGTACCGCGATGTGCTAACCACTTCGACACGGAAGGCGGCTAGATGACATGAACGCATACAGAGGTATGCAGAGGTAAGGCCCCACACATTCACCATCTCGGCTATTTGGGCCTTCCCGATGGCGTAGTGTTTAATTCGTCGCCTTGTGAGTAAAGGGTCCTAGGTTCGATTCCCGGTGGAGACACATTACACAGTGGTTCACTGTAGGTCCAGTTCCGATTAATCTATCTGTGCATAAAGTGAACTTAAAAAGACAATTCAAACATTCATTTCAATCTCGGCTATTTGTAGAGGTGAGGTGATCAGCACCATGCTCCATGCCTTTAACCCCCCGACTTTAACAAAGTAAGGCCTCCCTTCTGGCGCAGTGGTAGCGTCGTAGCCTTGGAAATCAAGGGGTTCGAGGTTCGAATCCCGGTGGTTCGGACCCCACTTTAACTGTAGCCTTACTGTGCAGAAGTGGACTTAAAACACTAAATCAATCAATCAATTAACAGACAAAGTGTGCATGCAAGGTGAGATTTTTTTAAGGACACCCAAACCACTGGTTCAAAAACAAGAGAAGATTTTTCGAAGCGTGATATAAAAAGAAAACAAAAAAACAAACAAACTCAGTTTACTACAGTGAAATCTGTTAACAACCAGATCACGTTGACGTGCAATGCTCTATCTAATTACTAGATGAACTTGCCAAATTACCTCCTCCCACGTGACAACGTATTGATTTTCACCGCGTTACGTCACGCACAAATAAGCAAACGTTGCCGATTTAATAGAGCGTAATGAAAATATCTTTGCATGCATTAGAGAGGGACGCTGCAACTGAAGGAAATTGTTTCTCGCTTAGAGTTCTGGAGTGGATGCATAACGAAGTTTCATGCTCAAATTCCAGGAATGGCATTGACGTATTCATCCTTTCATGTATAGGAGCTTTCAAGGTAGATTAATAGGAAATAGTATAGCCTTGTAATAAAAAGAGTTCCCGGTTTGACTCAAGTGGATCCATATTTCATTCTCCGAAAGGAATGGTACAGTAATAATGGTAGCCTTCTCTCGTTTCCACTTGTCGAGAATGGTATTGAAAAAAAAAATCCAGTAACGAGGGGGGAGGGGGGATTCCAGTAACTTCTCTTGAGGAATTGATTTGGTTTACTTTATTTCGCTTTTCTACCACTTTTGGCTAATCGCGAAGATGAGAAGATATGATGAAATTGACGAAGGGACACTCACAAAGGACAACCATGCACAAGCCGGGATTCGAGCAGCTTCTAAAGCATTAGCAATAACATAAAAGAAAATGTAAGGCAGGTGAGCCAAAAGTGGGCCACGTTACAGCTAACAAATGGCACTACATTAACATACCCAGTCCCCCCTTAGGTGAACCGTGCAGAAAACGAACCGTCTCGGGCTACCAGCAGCCATTTTATTTCAGTTATTTCGGAACCCCTGGCGTCGTAGGGACTGTGCAGACCAATCCTCCACGGAGGTCAGCTATTCGTCGTTATTATATATAACAATAAAAAGTTTGACACCAACAATTTTCTCCAATAAGATGTAGAAACTTGATTAAACATGAATAAATGTTTTCTTGAGCACCAGCATAATTTTCTAAGCCAACCTCAAACCGTGGGCCACCTTTGGGACCCAAGGGCTATCTTGGGAACAGATGCAACAGTTTTGTAATTTTTTTATATTTTAAAGAAAGTTACAAGCAATGTTATAAAATAAACATTTGGTACACGTTGTTCATTAGTTATAGGAGTTATTTCTTTTAATTTTAGAAATTTTTCTCTCATTAGAGATTTCTAAACTGCCCTAGAAACTTAACTATGGCCATCTTTAGTTCACTTTACATATTTCAAGGAAACTTTTATCAATAAATGTACCAGGAAGAGAAGGCATTTTATAAAACTTCCGGGCTCCACACGTGACTCAACCAAGGCGGGCGTAAAAGATTAATTAGTAGTAGTAATTTAACCAAGTTCACACGAAAGACCTTGGACTGCCGTGTTAACGTATGATTCTGCGAATATATGTGCATCACATAGGCAAGGACATAAGGAACGCCCTTCAAGGCCACAGAGCCCTCCCATAACGTGCGAATTTTTGACAGGCTAATACCAACCACGCCTTGTTTCTGATAAGTACATATCGCTGTTGGATATGCATGACAAAGGGCCTCACGGAGATGTTCATCCTGGCATTGAAACTATTTCGTTCGATATTAGGTGCCTCCTTCGTTGTTATTAAATTGCCTAAAGGAGCATGTATTGTGCTCTTAGGTTACGCTGTTCTACAAACGTTTTATTTCTTATGTGAAAATAAGTTTTTATGAAGGAATTTGGTAAGGGAAATTCAAATCCGTAATTAGAATTTCGCTATCAGGCACAGTTTTTCAGTTATAAGGAATTAAGAGTCTCATTTTACTCAGATTCACAGTTCGTGATCAATGCAGGGAATTGTCAGATGAGCAGTTGGCAACATCTGCTTCTGAGCTCCTATTTCAGATGTTGGCAGTTCTGTTACTAAGCTACATGATGTACCTGCAAGTTATTGTCAAAATACTAAACATTGTGTTTGCAGCTTTTATTGTCGAAATCAACCAGGCAGCTTCTGCTACATCTGTGGTGAGTTGGCCTTTGCAAGGCAGAAGAAGAGGATCTGATCTATCATGAAGAAGTATACTACAAACATTGGAATCGACCAATATAATCTCCACCCCAGCACAAACCTTACTAAATTTAGGCAAATGTGCCAATTTTGAAACTGACTGATTAAACATAACATACTAGATTTCGAGAAAGGATGATTAAATTATTCCATGAGTTCACTCAGTATTCACCTTAAAATTGCTGGAATTTTAGAAAGAAAAAAAAATCACGATTACTCGTAAACTATTCCTGACAGAGAAAATCTAAACACAGATTTGAAATCAGCGCAAAATTTGCAATAGGAATCAGAACTTTTTCCTCCAGAAAAAAGATTTTTTTGTAGATCAGTGTTAACAGGTACAAGCAGGGCTGTGTATAAGGCATTGAGGTCTGTTTTATTTAAACACTGAGAGAACGATAGAAAAGATAATTGTTGCTTTCCTGTTATTTTTTTGTTCTTTTACATAATTATTTTACCACGATTTTCACTTTTAGTGTAATTAGCAGTATTACTAAACAGTATACAAACTGATAATACACAACAACAATATCAACAATAAAATAAAATACAATAACATGATCTACTGTAGCGTATAAAATAGTAATGTAGCCCTTTAATTTTAAATGTAATCGTTAAAAATATATCAGAATATCCGATATCCGTATTCGACCATCCCTAGTACATGGACGTTAGAAGGAGAAAGCACATGTAAAACAGGGAAGTACAGAGAATAGATGGACAGAAAAATTCAAATGAAAGAAAGAAAGAATCAAAAAAGAGAGTGAAGGGAAATTGTAAGAACAAGATAAAGAGAGAGAGAGAGAGAGAGCGCGCACCAATACTCCCCATATTTTTATTTATTTTTAAAATACTTTCTATAGTGCGTGCCTCTATAATGTCAATTATCGGTATACCATCTTTATCAGTATTCCACCATGAATAACATTTTTTGTAGACGTTAATTGACTTATCCATATCTTTAAAGGAAACTCAACCCGAAGTTGCAACGTGCCACCACTCGTAACTCCAGGGTATGGAGATCCGAATTGGCAACACACCGCTCCTTGCTCCGGCTGGTCAGTTGGGAGCACCAGTTCTCACCCAGGGATCGGGATTAAGACGATCCACCCTTCCTCCAGGAAGGAAACCACCGAATTGCGACACGTGACAGTAAATGAAATTCAAATACTCTATAATTAAAATGTCCAAAATCTTTAATCACGAATCGCGCGCGTACATACTGATTCGCACAAGTTAAAATTATATTTTGTTGGATCATGCACGCTCGTAGGCAGTAATGAGCAACTTATTTAACACGAGAGTCCGCGCACCGCCTTCACAGTTAATAGCAAGACCTCAACTCCTAACTCAAGCGCGAGGCGCACCATAACAGATTGTTCTATCTTACTCATAACATAAAATAACACAAGAAAAACTGATAATTTATATAACACATCAATGTTAATTAGCGATAGTAAGCTAAAGTTCAGGTTGGCAACAATTAAAACTTCTAACGTGGAAGTTTTTACATCGCCAAAAACACGTAGCGTGGTTCCCCCACTCCTAACATAAACAGGCAATAGGAAAACGATATTTTATTGAAAACGAGGGAGAAATACTTTGCTATAATATTACAATATTAAACTATATAGAAATAACTAAACTGATTTTATCAAATAATTCATATTTGCCCTTGCACATAAAAAAATGATTAAATAAAGATTTAGTTTATAACGAACACAAATTACTTCAATCTTGTACATTGTTGAACAAAAATCGATATTAAGAAGAAATGTATTTAACTTGTGCTTAAACAACAAAATTTGCGTGAAAGACAGTAACAATCCTAGCCATTTTGGATTTGAAAAGCAATGAAAACGTTGCATATAGTATTTGGGATAATTATTAGCCTATATATTCTGAATAAATGTTGCAAAAATACGTGAATAATATTATAACATAAGATAAAACGTAAATATATACATGAATTATGCGAACAATTAAGTATAAATAATTTAATCCAAGTTCTTAACTTGAAAGTATACGAATAAGATAAATGCCATGGCGGTCGTTACAAAGTTAATGAAAACATGGTCTCTTTCACGAAACAGAGCGTATACCCTCTCAACATTATTGGACTACAGCTTTGGGTACAAGGGACGAAAAGGACAGTGCAAGGACAATAAGATGGAGTAAGATCGTTTAAGATTCCATTACATCTTGGTCTTTGCTTGGAGTGACTAAAAGAACAAGAGTGAAAAATAATAAGTGAAAAATAGAAAGATAACAATGAGTGTGAGAGGGAAGCCACAATAATCGAGATTTCAGCAGTGTTGCCAAACCCTGAGAGTACAACTTCACTTCTGAAGGTTCAAAAGCTACTCCTTTTGTCTAATTTCTCTTTCATCTTAGAAAAAATTGGTGATCACTAGGGCTTGGAAGTTGAAGATCTATACATTGCCAATAAAAACCTATAAAAAGACCTAAAAATATCAAAAAAAGGTCCTAAAAACGAAAAAAGAATTTATAAATGTGATCCAAATTAATTAATAACTTCAGTTTTAATTACATATTTAATGAATAAAAAAATAAAAAATTCTGGTGGTATGGAACACACAGTGCGAAAAAAACTATATGAATGAAATGCATCTTCTTTCAGTCCAAAAATGTTTTTCTCTCGTTTCAGGGATAATTCAAATATATTTCTTTTTTTCTTTCTTTACTACAGAAAGGATGTTTAAGAGGTGATGAACTGGTGATGATTCGAATTGAGAATGGGCAGTAAAAACGTAGTCGAAAGAAGGTGAAGTTGCAAAAAAAAAGAAAGCCGTTAAGACCTAAAAAAGGCTAAAAAAGGACCAATAAGTCAAAAAACATCGAAAAAGGCAAAAAATGACAAATAAAACCCAGTTTTTTCTGCCTACAATGACCCAAAATGGATATATATTATGTTGGGCCTCGTCTTCGGACACTAGGGGGAAAAAAAGGATTTTTCGTCAACTTCCGAGCACTATATAATAATAATAATAATAACCCATAGCTCTACAGCCCGATGAGGGCCTTGGCTTACCTACCGACTGCTGGTCTCCCTCCCACACTGTTCCTCCGTCACCTGTTATAGCTTGGAGATCTTAGACCAGTATTGGAGTGTCGGGGGATCAGCCCGACGAGCCCCCAGCCGTTGCAGCTCACTCACTCGGAGCTTCCCAATTTCCTCACGATGGTGGGTTGCCACCGGCCCTATACGTAGGCCGAATAAATTCCGACCAGAGCCGGATTCGAACCTACGCCGTCCCGCAGCGAACGATCTCAAGACGAGTGAACGCCTTAACCCGCTCGACTACGGAGGAGGACACTTCTGAGCACTAGTGATCATAAAACATCAAGCATTATATTATTAACTAATCCACAGAGAAAATATTACTATTAGGATTGACTAACTGAATGAAAAAATAGGGAGGGAATTACAGAAGAGTGAGAGGGAGATAAGGAGAGGAATGATAAGAGAGATAATGATGTACAGAGTAGGAATGGGTCCAAAATCTGAATAACGAATATCCGGATAGTACAGATTTGATTAAGGATTTGTAGAAAATCCGTATAGTAAAATATGAACATCACGAATAAAAGTCTATGTGGATAGCCCGTAAAACGACTAAACGATAAATCTGTCCGGATAATGCACTATTAGTAGAGGCACATATTTTTGGCAAATAAAAAAGCAAAATTTGTACAAAAACAGAGTTGATTTCGGGTTCAAAAGCGGTAAATAAAATAACATTTCGGTGTTATAGCGATGAATAATCACATCAAAAGTGCTTTAAAAAATGACATTTTGGTTTTAAAATTGTGAATATAATCCAAAATTTGATTTAAAACTGAAACTTATTACACAAAATAAACTTATCCCTTCTAATAGCACATTTATGTAGTGACCAGAGTATTAAGTTTATTCCTGGGTAAAGTGGTCCATTTTTCCTTCTCAAATATTTACAGCAGAATTAATCAATTTTCCGTGAATTGCATAACTCTCAGGATACTTCAGACTTCAGAAAGTGTCGTGTCGGTGTATAAATGGTAAATTTCGTGTGTAAGAGTCTATTTCGCATTTTGCAGTTCATTTCGCATTATTTTGTGACAACACAGGGTAGAAAAATGCACCTCTCACCTTTCAGAAACATGACAAATGAACATTACAGCATGTTATTTCACATTTCGTGTTTTCGTCAAAAACGAAATTTGCATGCCTCTAACTATTAGGATATCCGGACATTTAGGATAATCCGGATATCGGATAATTCGCATGTCAGAATATCCGATATCCGGATTTGGCCATCCCTAGTAAATAGAGGTTAGAAGGAGAAAGCGGAAGTACAGAGAATAGATGGACAGAAAAATTAAAATGAGAGAAAGAAAGAATCAAAAAAAAAGAGTGAAGGGAAATTGTCACACCAATACTGAATGTTATTTTCAATTACGCACATCGAATACCTGCACGTGACATTTCTCACTGCGTACATTCCATCTCAATTCTATTTCTGGTAGTATTTCAATGCGATCGTTGTTATATAAATATTGAAATCCGATCCCGTGTGTACATACCGGTTTGTAGGCACGAATGTATACATGTTGAAGGCCGGCGTTATTAACGCCATGCGGCCGCCTTATATACAATTTCATTTAAAGCGTTTAGGTCAAATTATATCAGATGTTTAATATTTTTCATATTTTTGCAACGTTTATAAAATGTCATGCACATGCGTGTTACCAGAAATTCTTCTTAATGACCCAAGTTGTTAAATTGCAATTAAATATAGAAAACATACTAATGATCAAGTAACAATTATTATAAGGAAGACCGCCTGCAGAAGTTTTTCTCAGGGGGGCAGCAGTGCTTAAAGTGGGGGAAATGTGTGGTGATGCTTTCCCCCAGATAAAGCATCTCAGCGCTAGGATAATTTACATAGGCACTTCTTTTCAAGCTACAATTTGAATCATATGAAGTTTTTCCAGATATCTCAGGGGGAGGGGAGTGCCCCCTGGCCACCCTCTGCGGGCGCCCTTGATTATAAGCTGTTGTTTTATTTTCAATATAGTTATTGTTAATGTTATATCATTGGGAAGAGCCTTATTTGATACACCAGATGAATGAATATTCTGTTTGAACTAATTTTGACATTCTATTTTTCACCCCCTGCCCCCATAAACTTGGAGTTGAACGACATTGGGAGCGTCAATATTCATTTTAGCGACCCAGAGAACTATGGATTCCACACTAAGATCGGTCGTTTTCGATTATTTTTATATGTCACCCCCTTTCTCACTCCACTCCTATGGGTTCCAGGGGTGTCTTATCCCCAGAGTATTTCTTTCCAGATTGTAAGTGATACGTGTACCAAGTTTGGTTGAAATCGCTCCAGGATAGCAATATCGCACCTTCTGTGTAGGCAACCAACTTCGCCGTGTTGTGTAGGGAGAAGTATAACTTGCAGGATATGACACGAAAATGCCGCGCAACAGAATGCTATTTTGTCTCCTTCCCACCACTAGGGGTGCCAGGAGTGTCTTACCTCCACAGTATTTCATTCCAGATTGCAAGTGATATGTGTACCAAGTTTGGTTGAAATCGCTCCAGGCGTTCGAGAGTTATGCCGGAACAAACACATATACTATATACACACATACATCCGTTTTTATATATATAGAGAAGAGATTATGCTTTATTCTGAATACTGAAATATTTAATTATTCTATTTTGTTTCTGTTGATGTCCGCGGAAAAGTGGTTAACACGGCGCGCTATCACGCCAGGGGCCCTGGTTCCCGAATTCTGGCCTGAGCATGGGTATTTCTTGTGAGCGTCCGTTTATCAATTGCATCACATTATCACTCATTTGGCAAACGTGCCAGAAAAGTGACGCAAATAACAAAAATCAAACTCATTTGTTCCTAACTTTTAGACGCCTTAAAACATTTCTTAGTTAGAGGGGAAAACTTTGGTCGTATAGCTTGAAATGAAAATAAAATCATTTTTGGAATTTAAAAACAAGCTCATGAAACGATTTATTCTTTGAATTAGGTTGTAGAATATTAAAACATGAAATTCTGATTTTTTTTCTGCATTTCACATTAAAATTTCGAGTTAGCACTTTATATTCTTTGGTTATTCTGCTGGAATAATAATTAACCTTACGTCTATTATTTATCTCAATAAGTTCTTCTTTTAATTATAAGGAAAATAGCAGCACTAACTATTCTCCTACGACGTTCTTCCTTAAGTCGCTAGACTCGGCATCCGTGGCGGAGTCGTTAGCACACCGCCCCAGAGGTCTCGGGTTCGAATCCCGGTCTGGTGATATTTGTGTGTCTCTTCATCAATGTCATCATATCATCATTCATCCTTATCTTTGCAATGAGCCAAAAGTGGCGGAAAAGCGAAGTAGTAATGAAACAACCAAGTCGCTCGTCCATCTTTTTAGCTTTTCTCCTCTGCACCAGTGTCGTAGCGTTATAGTATGCCCATACGTCCGGCGTTCCCTGATTTAAAATTTCAAAAATACGTACAGTAAATGCTGTAAATATAAAGTCAAACTTGACTAATTTCATGTATGTTTGACCTTCATGGCATTATAATAGCTATTTTTCGCGATCCGCTTGCAACGCTCTACTATCAACACTCGTTCTAGCATTTTTTTTCAATACCTTTCCTGGCCGGACGCCGGGCAGGTTCGGCGTAAAGGACTCTATATATGTACCTTGCTGTCTATCTGGAGGGAAAGCTTGGATCTCTACAGCACGCGCGCAATGTTCTCTTGAACGCCTGCGTACGGAGCAGAGAGCCACGTGATTGGTTCTATGGTTCATGTGACCTTCCAGCCTTCCGACGCAGATGACAGAAGCAGAATTCCTACTCGTTTCTTCGCGCTCGTGCTGTGTGATACTACAATACGCAATATTTGAATTTGAATTGAAAACTTTGGGTGCGTCAGCACTAAGGCTATTTTGCACCCGTCATATTATACGGAGTCCAGCCCCTTATCGTTACACATAACAACTCGAACGTTGCAGAACTAAAATCATAAAATATTAAAATCTTCTGACTTTCGTTAAAAGCTGAGGCTGTAAAGGAGCACTCAGCACAAATAAGGACAAGACACAGGACAACACAAACAAAATTATACTGGCCATCGGGCCAGTCGCCAGAGCCTCGTTAGTCTGCAGTCCAGTGTGTACTAGGTGGAAGTGAGGTTGACTATTGGGTGCACTACGTGGAAGGAGCACCCCTTACACCCCAATACTCAGTATGGACTGACGTAACTTTACCAAACTCAAATATACCACTTCTTAATGGCCACCGCATTGTATAATTTATCACACGAACAGCGATGTGTATTAAAAACTAAAAGATCAACACAGTTTTTGTCAAATAAGTTGGTGAAGTCTTTGTGGTATAAGTTCAGCCTGTGGCTGCTCTACCACTTAACCAGCAAAACTATTATATTTTTATTATTTATTCGTTAGTATCTAACTGCTCAATATTGTGTCAATGGAAATGTTTACCATTCATTTGAAAACTCTTAACATCGAATGGTCTCTGGACAAAATTATTTTAAAATGTTTATCAGCATTCTCAAGGTGCAATAAACAGGGGTGTGGTTTACTAATCGGCACTGTTACGTCATTAGAGTGTACGATAGTTGGATCATCCACCCACCTTCGTGTCAGAGTGTTTTCCACAGCGCGCCAAGACGAGAGATGGCGCTGGTTCGAATCCCGGCGTGAGCACGGGTGTTCCTTGTCAGTGTCTCTTCATCAATATCATCACTCATATTCTTATTCGCGATTACCAAAAGTGGTAGAAATACGAAATAAATTGAACCAAATCAATCAGTAGTTGGATCGCCCACAACAATGACGTCTACTGTTGTGCAGAGGCGCTTGTGATTCAGGTAGGTTTTCTAATGACTTGCGGCATACCGAAAAGTATAAAACACCAGAGTTCAGAACATTTGTTGCATAGTGAGGCATCTAATTTTCTGTCTAAAACTGATGTTTTATTGAAGACCCAGCTGACTTCAGGCATGTAAGCAATACCTGTGGCGACTAATTCCATAAGTAAATTATTAAGCAAGAAAGGGCCGACCCTTCCTTCGGACTTGGCGTTCCCACCCGAAATGCCCCTGCTACGCCACTGCTGCACAGTTCCCTTGTGGGAAAAATAGTCTACTAACAAGTACGGTAACGCGTGAGGCGATAACTAGTAGGGGGTGTCCAAGCCCAACTGGAAAAAAGACTAGAGCTGAGCCGATACCACCATTTGCCGATACCGATGCCGATACGCACCGATACCGATACCCACCGATACCGATACCCACCGATACCGATACTTGTATAATTCCAGTACAAAAAAAAAACAAAGGCTAGTTACCGAGTCATACTAACTCGTCACATCGCACTAGGCACGTATTTAGAAATATATAATTTGGGGAGCCAGTCCGAGCCAAGTGTCTCAGAAATATAATAATAAAATTGATTCTATTTAATACGTTAATATAATTATTTGTAATAATATGAAAATTAATTAATTAATACTTAATTTCTCTGATGCGTATGGAGTATTGTTGTATGTAACCACAGACTAAAGACAACGTTAATACTGTATTTTGTTCTTTCTATCTTGACTAAAAAATAGTGTTATTACATAAATAGTAAAAAGACGCTATAAATCAGAGATAAAACAATAAATATTCATCATCTAGCTTACGTGTAGTTAAGACCGCTAAAATGTGTGTAAAAACAACAGTCATGGCAAGGAAATTTATGTCAAACAAGTAAGAAATTGAATATTTATTGAATAACAAAAAGAATGATGGTACGTCCATTTGATGAAAAGTAAAGTTCATGATAAATATATTATGTACATTATTGTAAGTAGTCTGTACATACATCTTTAGAGGGACCTCTCCGATGGTGTCGCCGTCGTTTTGTAATCAATAGATCGCGGGTTCGATACTCAGTGGAGGCACATAGTGGTTCCGGTCCCACTTTAAAATGTAGGTCCAGTCCCGATTAGCTTATCTTTCATAGTACTGTCATTCAAAGCCGTATGTTCCCAATCTAATCTCGGCGGAATTTGCAAAGATGGGGATGAGTGATGATGTGATGAAATTGATGAATGAACACTCCGACTTGTCAAAATTATTGGGGGGGGGGCCTCTGATCACGGAAACAAATGAATGAATGACTCACTCCCTCCCTTTGTTAAGTTTTGGTCTCAATGTTCGGAATCTCGTAAAAGCTCATGAATTCCTTAAAAATATTAAAATTATCATTTACAGTTCGAATGCAAAATGTCAATTGTTCACGAAAGGATATGTCACAAGTTTCGTCAACCATAATAGCAAAATATTCCCGACTTTAATATCTGCTACCACGGAGCGCCAAACAGATCTCCCTAATATATCAGTGATCTCGTTCTGAATGTCATGTGAGAGCCATTTGTAGCCCGAACGTTCCATCCACTCTCCTAGTTCATGCACATCGTCTTTTGAAACTCTTTTTAGCAAAAATGTTAACAATATTCATAATTATATACTTAGTATATAGTAATAAGTCATGTGTTTTGCTGTCTCTGGTCATAGCCCCCAAAAGTTGATGGTTTAGCGGTCTCAGCCCCCCAAAGTTGATGGTCTAGCTAGAACATTTCAAATGTGTATTTAAAGTTAAGTTCGTGTAGCACAATTCAGAGTAAACTTTACAAGGGAAGCAGAATAATATATGAGATCCTCTTAAGCAAAATTATTTGGGGGGTTCTGTCCCCACATCGTTAACATTGGGGGGGCCCGAGCCCCCCCAAGCCCCATGGAGTCGGCACCTATGCTCCCACACATACATGGCCAGGCCGGGATTCGAACCCTAGTGTCGTCGAGCGATGTGCTAACCACTCCGCCACGGGGGCCAGCTTTCGGCGGAAATAAATAGCCATCATTGGCCGATACCGGCAGTCACGCGAAAGACAGGAGTGAAGAGGATAAGTATAAATTGCTGTGATTCCTCTTCGCGCTTGAACGTAGAAAAGACAAAGCTAATTTCACAGAAACCTTCATCCCGGCTTTAGTGCGGCGGGGGGTTAGAAACATCCACCTATCTTATGACCACGATCTTCAAGCAAGAAATTTGCAATGGATGGTTTATTTCCAACAGCGTTAACTAAGCAGTTACATGCCTTCATGGTCACGTTTGGGTTCAGCTTTCCCTTACCCATGTCTTTGATCTTGTCATTTGCTTCTCAGGAGAGGTGGAGTTGTATCCAATGTTTCTAGGAAAATCTATGGAACTTCCTGTGCTGGTCTCCCAATCTGTCACAAGGAAGGGTAAACGAACTCTTAAAAAGGACAGATGCTGAGACGAGCTGTTGCCTTTGCCCGCTCTTCTAGCCACTCGAAATCTTTGGTATCGGATGGTATGGGTTCAGCCCTAGAAAAGACAGCATGAAATGTAGCCTCGTGTGATTCAGGCTAACACTCAAATTTCAGGGTGGCTGACTGGTTTCTTCTTTCTTATCAGAACCCCAAAAATAGGCTCAGAGGAAGTACACTGTCTCGAGATATCAAGTACAAAAAGGCTCGTTCAATCAACTCGCGTGTGTTGCCTCCATGACCAACAACCCCTTTCGCAAGCACAAGTTGCTTATCTACGGCTTTCATCTTTCCCTAACCTCATTATCAAATCGTTCTTGCATCACGGAGATGGCGAAAACCCTAGAGTGTTCTGTGGGTGGCTGCTGTTCATCGATGCCAACGACCTTCCTAGATGGCGCACTTGGCCGTTCCGCCATTTTGATGACGTCTTGGGACCGCGACTTCGAGAAGTTTCAGACAAACAACGAAATCCTACAACTAGCGAGTCGTTTGAATAGATGCCTATGAGCAACTTTTAATAGAATTAGGCTTGTTATTATGGACTTCCCCGTCAAAATTAGGCACAAAGTAAAGGAGGAAGGAAGCGAACGCCCCACAATCAGTGGCGAAGCGTGACATTTTTACGTAGTCATTGCAAGACTTGCCAAACGCCAGGGTCAATATTTCAACCGTGGAAAGGGGGGGGGGGATTTCTACATTGATAATGATGATAACAGTGTTCGTACAGACGTGTGAAGTAGAGATGGCCAAATTAATTTTCTTCTACGTTGTATATGATCGTAAAATAAGGAAGACTAAACTTTCTTAAATTCTACCCGAAAAATGGAAAAATTGTTAAACGTCTCTTCCAAATCCGGGTAGTAAAATTTCCGAATCGAGCCTAGTGTGAAAGTAGGATATGTTAGGGAAAAGGTTCTGTCTAAGCAAATATGTCTGCCATCTCGAGAACAAAAATCTTGATCAGTTATGCCATTCGTAAGCATAGCAAACACAAAACAACATTGAAGTACTTCGTGTTTTGTAAAGTAAGAACATTATTTTCAGAAAACGATATTTGAACCGCAGGATCAAAAGAAAGAAAAAAATTAAAATGAGAAATACTGTGAGGGAAACACAATGGATCCAGAACTGCCCCCCCCCCCCAGCTCTTTATGCTTTTTGCTTACTTAACGTCACTGAAAGCCTGCCGTGTTTGTAAACAAGTGGGCTGAAAAAAGGCCTCTTATGACCAGACCTTCAAGAGCGGGGGAAAAGCGGTCGCAGGACCATGGATTCGCCGACCTGCTGCGATGACCTGGCCCGCCTGACACCATTGCACTCAACAGGAAACGTAGCGGGACGGCTGGGCACGGGGGTTGGAACTGGGTTCTACTCTCGATTCGCTAAACGTAGCGAATCTCTTGCGTATTTCTAGCTGTTTCATAGCGTCGAGTGACTAATTTCGCTCAAATATGCGAGTATTCTGACTTATTTTTTACTTCTTCTCTAAAATATTTAAAAAGTAATTTTTTTATTATTTTGCTTTGTCATCCCCGCATCTCCCGATGACCGGACGCTTCGCCTCTGCCCACAATACATTTTAGTCTTTCTTAATGTACTGAAAATAATTTCCATATTTATTTCTCCGTATAGGATGTATAAACTTGTTCTAAATTGCGCGATTAGTTCATTAATGAACCTGAACTCTTACCAGAGAGGTACATATTTCCTTCAAGGATAGTGGCGTCGCAAGAGATTTATTTTGGGTCAGGGCTTCATGGCGGAACAGAATATTTTCAGATGAGGTCTGTCTGTTTTGGTGGTCTTGGCTACTTGATTCTCTTTTTCCTCGCTCTGTTTCTTCCTCCTTCTCTTCTGTTTCTATCTTTCAGCTGCTCAGATCCTATCTTTCTTTCTCTATCCTTCTATTTCTATTTTCTTTCTCTGTTTCTTTCTTTCAGCTGCTCAGATTCTCTCTTTTCTCGCTCTCTTCTTTTCTACTCCTCTTTCCCTATTTCTCTCTGTTTCTCAATTTCCCTGTTTCTCTCTTTCTACTGCTAAGATTCTATCTCTATTCTTCCTATTTATCTTTCGTTCCTCTGTTTATTTTAGCAGTTCACATTCTCTCGATCTCTTTGTTTCTATCCTTCGCTATTTCTCTATTTCATCTTCTGTTTCTTTCTTTCCCCCTCTGTTTCTCTACCTACCTAACTTTGTTTCCCTATCATCTGGGTTTGAGTTATTGCTACAAGTCCACTTTTTGCAAAAATAGGGTAATCGAGATTGGACCTACAGTTTAAAATGGGGTCGGAAACACATCGGGTATCGCTATCATCAGGTTTTTTAAGTATAATTTTCCATTTGGGAGTGGCGAGTATGTTCGTAATTAGGAGATGTAAGGTTGAGTTTAGAGCAAAAATCTTCATGTATTGGTCCTTTACGTGAAATTTTAGAGGGGTTGTTGAGAACTGTTTTGGGGTTGTTGGAGGGTCTGTAATTAAACTCTGACCTAACTCATTCGTCGCGTACGTCGCCTTGTAATGAAGGGGTTACGGGGTCGATACTCGGTGGAGGCACATTGCACAGTAGTTCGAATCCCACTTTAAACTGTATGTCCAGTTCCGATTAGCCTACCTGTACATTAATTTGACTTCAAAGCAACAATTCGATTAGTTCAATTAATTCCTCTCATATCTCTGTCCTGTTTTACTTTCTCTCATATCCACTTTCTCTCTCTCTCTCTCTCTTTTCTGTTTCACTTTCTTTCATCTCAACGTTCTCTCTCTCTCTCTCTCTTCTTTTTCACTTTCTTTCATCTCAACTTTGTCTCTCTCTCTCTCTCCTGTTTCATTTTCTTTCATCTTCACTTTCTCTCTCTCTCTCGTTTCACTATCTATCATCTCCACTTTCTCTCTATCTCCCTTCTGTTTCACTTTCTTTCATCTCCACTTTCTCTCTCTCTCTCTATTCCTTTTTCTCTATTTATTTCGGTCACAGAATTTGTACCTTCTTTTTTTCTTTATCCTCTATGAGTGGGTGTATCTTGCTCTTTGGGTGTGCTAAGGCTTGTCAGTTTTCGGTTTGGCGACGGCCCTGTTCATGGATTGCTAAGAATAATCTCTTGTTAACTCATTTTCTGACACTTATACTTGCAGCACATGTACATACGTTAAACCAAAAACGTAAAAGTACCTAGATGCCCTTGACAACTCGTTTGGAAACGCAAAAGTAAAAACGGATATCCGTAAATTTTATGGCATATCTTACTTGGTTTTCAATTTTGTTATGAAGTTTCTAAGTTGAGGGGTTAGGTAGGAAGCTCAAGTCGCAAACTTATATCGGGAGTTTTGAGATGTCACTTCCAGATACATTGGAAGATTGCTCCGTTAGGGTGTCCAATGCGTCTCATGGCGGACGAAACACCGAATTTCCCTGTAATACAAGCGCTACAAACTTTCCTCATATTTTCAAATCCCTTACTGAACTACATTTAAAGAGCATAACGAGCAAAATCTATCTTTTTCTATTGAGTCGTTATTTGAACTACACTTTAGTAATAAGTACTTCGCAATTTAGTTCGTGGATATGGAGGGGTGAGGTGTAAAACCATTGCAGAACGAGCATTACCGTTTGCCAAAAGTCTTACATATAGGGATGAGCAATGTCACAACTGAACATAGTTGCCAACGTGCTAATTCTTCTCGTTTTAAGACATCGTTCCACTCAACAGGATGATGAAACGTGATTATTCGCATGATGAAAAAATATACTTTTTAAAGGTTGGTCAAGATAATAAACAGGGTGTCTACAATTTCATAAAAACAAAATTCCCCGACTTTTCCATGTTTTCCGACCCAGTCCCAAAATTTCCCATACCAAGTTTTTACGGCAATTCATGTATTTACACATGTGTGTAAGAACGTCACTAGAGTTTACCTAAATACCATACTTAACAAAGTTAAAATTAATAACGAGAAGAGAAGCTGTATAGAAATTAACTGTTTGGTAGGGGAAATAGGGGAGATCTTTTATGTAATACTTGCCAAGCATTGACTAATGGTTAACAAAGAATTATTTATGTAAAAAATCAGAATAATTAGCCTAAAGAATACATAATTACAGTAATATAGTATTTAGTAAAAGTATATGTATCAACCAAACACAACAAGAAAGTGGTAATAGCCACGTACTGTACTAGAATGAATGAATGAATGAATTGGTGTTTTAAGTTCACTTTATGCACAGTAAGGCTAATCGGGACTGGACCTACAGTTTAAAGTGGGATCCGAACCAGTATGTGCCTCCACCGAGTATCAAACCCAGGACCCCTTGAGTACAAGGCAACAACGCTACCACTGCGCCATCTGGGATGCTACTGTACTAGATTTCTACATGGAAGTACAGGGTGATTCTCATAGTACCGGCCTGATGAATTTGCTAATAATGCTGCAGGGGATGCATAGCTCCCCTGCATAGATCCGTGGGCTGTGCTGAGTCGAATGGTGTGCAGATGATCTGACAGGTGATAGCACTTATGCTGCAAGTTTAAAGGACACATAGTGGTGCACGTACGAACATGTTTTCAGTGCCCAGATGTCAGGCCTCCGAGATCTCCAGACTTACTAGCCGGGACTTTTTCTTGTGGTGTTTACTGAAATACAGGGTGTAAGCAAACAAACCGCGTACGTTACAAGTTTTAAAGTACAACATTTCGTCTGAAATCAGGAAACACTGCGGCGAGTAACGGCGAATATGCAAACGCGGGTGGAGGCGTGGTTTCTTGAAAGCCGCGGACACTTTCAACACATGCTCTGATCACAATCAACGGCACATTATCCAGTGTACGTCATGTATAAATTACGTTAATATCTGTATGGTACATTTCACATACAGCTCATTTTGTCGGGCCGGTTCTATAAGATTCACCCTGTTACCTGCAGTTCAAAGTGGGATCGAACCTCTATGTGCCTCCACCGGGAATCGAACTCGGCACCCCTTGATTACAAGGCTACGACGCAACCACTGTACCATCTGGGAGGCCAAGAATCACCCTGTAATACAAAAGTCAAAACATGACCTCTCTTTTTAGGGTATTTACTATGCAATTTCTACTCGAACTACTGGTAATACTCAGTACATCAAACTGAAGTATAGTTTGCCCATAACAAATTTAAAATTTCTTGCTTGTCTTCTTTAATTTGTTCAAACACCTATTTTTAGTTGTACTACAAAAATGTTGATTTTTCCAGTAAATTTCCCTGATATTTCCATGACTTTTCCAGGTTTTTCAGACTGGTAGACACCCTGTACAGTCTTCTTCTTAATTGGGAGGGAGAAATGAAGTGATAAAGAAGCCATGGAGAGTAAGATGAATTAAAAAAGAATAGAAATAAACGCTGAACCGATAGAGAGAGAATAAACGGGAAAATATAAGAGAAAATATAAGAGATTGAGTGAGAAAAGAAGCAAAGAAGAGACAGGCAGAGAAAGAGAGAGAAACAAAGGACTAAGAGAAACAGAAAGATAAATAAATGACCGAGAAACAAAGGAGAAAACAAGACAGAAAACAGGGCAGAAAACAGAAAAGTTATAATCAAGAACAATGGGAGTAATCAAGAAAGGCTGTTGCTCTTCCTTAAGGCGGAGAGTGTCAGTTTCGCACCAGGTGAGAATTTATATCAATATATTAACACAACTAGTATGGATTTCTACCCATGTTGCAAGTGGAAGCGATTTGTCAAGTTGATTATTAAGCTGGGCACGATGTTTGAAAAATATGATAAATAAGAATTTATTCCTACGACAAATCAAATCTTCAACGTGTCCTTTATCCGTTAATGTGTTTTTCTACGCCATCGGATGTTTGGTATTTTCAAGAGAACACGTGAAATAATACTTCCATAAGCGTAATGCTACGTTTTCTTCCTCTCCTACGACCATCCAGCGCATAGACCTCTGACCGCGAGGAAGGTCGGTGGAGGATGAGCAGTTTAGAGTCCTCGCGTCTGGCTGGACACAAACTGTTCCTCCTGCCCTTAATGCAAAACATGATTTTACACTCCAGGTACTCGTTGGTTAGAGGCTGAGTGAGCCACAGAACGGATTAAAGAGGGAAATTCGAGCTTGAGTATTCCGGGAATTGAGCCTGCGTTACAGTAGGGGATGCACTCATACCTTTTGAGTTTAATCTCGTGCGTAACGGACTCAAGGACTAAAACCATGGCTTTTATGTACTTGTTGTTGTGTTGTCAAACACTTGAAAAATTTCCTTCTGGCGTGGGATATTTCCCTACCCACCACCGCATCCTGGATGTTTCGAAACGCACGCCTGATCCATCCAGCGTCCCGGAAACCTTCCTGCGCAGGCTCCGTGCAGCATCCCGGATCCAGGAAGGTTCTCCCAGTCGAAGCTAGAGTTCCATCCGGTAAAGAGGTGCGCGCAGGTCTCCCCAAAAGTACACCCCCCCAGCCGTTTCCAGTCTCAACCGGGATCGGTGGTCGAGTGACGAAAACGGACGACGTTGCTTGGACGTTCCCAGGGCCGTAGCCGCTCTGCCGAGAGCCCCCGAGAGGCCTTTTACGAGGAGAAGAGGAGGAGATTGGACAAGGACGGTCGGCGACCGTCTCGACGCGAGGTGACAACAGAACTGCATCAAAATTTACTGCTGGCTGAGTACTTCCGCCCCCACGGCGCGTCCATCTTATGTCATGCCTGGAGGAGGAAAGAAAGGTAAATGTGCATCCTTTTTTTTTTGCATGTTCCGGGGTTCGAGTCCCCACAAGATCTTGCGTTCGTTAGGCCAGAGCTCTTTTTTGGCTCCTAAGTGAGGTTGGAGAGTGGTGTTGATTGCATCATCAAGCGAACCAGGAGGTCATGGAGTTTTGCACTCCATAAGGTTCTCTATGTAGTGATTTTTCGGCCAAATATTTTTAAAAATATCAATTAGATTGAAAATAACAATAACAGTAGCAATAATAACAATAGCAATAAGAATAACCATATAATAATAATAATAATAATAATGAAGAGTGTTATCCCCACCATTTTTAGTTTCACGAGGGCTACCAGTCTACAAGCGTGTGGCTCTAACAAGAAGAATTAAACATTATTATTATTATTGCAATTTGAGAATACTCTGAACAAAATATTTTGATTACAGTAGGGGGAATGATCGTGCTACAGCCCTTCCTGAAATTTTGAGAAAATCAAAATTTTCAAATGAAAGCAACAAAGAACTCGGGGAAAAATTAAATTGGTAAATGCAAACTCCCTTAAAATAACCCCCAATTAACATTTTTGTCTTCGAACAACTTTTAAAGCAAGTTTAAAATATGGTCATTACGAAATATTTCACAGTGTGTGCAGCCTCCACTAGAACGCATCTATGCAATAACTTTACAATTCCAGATTTCTCCGAAAAATAATCCTGCGTACGCTAATGATACAGCCTGCTTCTATTTTCATAATTTATTCGTTTATTTCTTTTCAATTCTCTTATTCTTATTCCGTAAATATTTTCTGTTTTATTTATATTGATTCTTATTTTATCCTGATTTTAATTTTCGCTCGTTTTCCATGTTTCTTTCGTATTTTATCGTATTTTTAAATATTGACTTTTATTTACTTACTGCTTCAATCATGTTTTGTTCATTTTCCTATTTCCATTCTTTGATATTTTCTTTATTTTTTTCGTTATTTATTTCCTTTTTGTTTTATTATATATTTCGGTGTTTCGGGTCTCTTTGTTCTTTTACCTCTCGTTATCGAGTCATTCGAGGCCATCGGCAAATAACCCCGCCCATCTTGTCGACGCAGCCCGAAATCCTGGAATTTCATGTGGAAACCCCGGCAACTAAGCGATCAGATCGTGACGTCACAGCTCCCTATCCTGTGAAATATCCCATTCATATTCCTACTCACCCCCACCCTTCTGCCGTTATTGATTGTTTAAATTGTTAAGCGATGAATTTACTACCCAAACAAACAATTAACTCGACACGCCCATAACATTTAGCAACAACCGGGGTCACATTCATTGTGGCATTAACATACGTGGCACTTAAGGGTCTTAGATTCGAATCCCGGAATTGGCCTTTTTTTGTGTTCTTCTGTCGAGTCCATAACTATAAATAGCTGTTATTGTTGCATTTAGCTTAACGACATTCCGGTTTATGGCCGAGGGAAGTATATCGTCGTTGGAATAACCAAAAGGTGCGTTTAAAAAGTCGCGATGACTTGAGGTACGTGTCACTGTGTGGGTGTGTGTCAATGAAAACCACAGTGTGTGTGTGCGCACTGAAGCTTGTTTTTATAGGATTGACACAACTCGTAGAATTCTACAAGCTACAGGCGTAACAAAGGATGATCAAGGAACAAGAACAAATCACTAATTTCGGGGGCAAGACAAATGTCGCAAATTTAGAGACCTTTGGCTTCTTTTTTTTTGTATCCCCTATACTTGAGAAGATTTAACTCGGTGCAGTTACCGCCACTGTCAGTTGAAAGACTCTGACGACGTGGGCGCTTCCGTCCACTGGTAGGAACACTGTTCTCTGCCAATCAGAGCCTGCTTTTTTCTTTGTGAGAGGAATTCCAGCGCTTAGTTGCCAAGTTCACAACAGAGGGGAGGGGAAAGCACAGACACGTAGGGCTGAAGTATTTCAGACAGCGAGAAAAGGAATTTGCTCTCTAAGAGTGAGTGCCTCATTGATTTTATTTACTTGCACTTTCGAAGGATTCGTCCAACAGTACAATTACTTCACGAAACATACGTTTGGCAACAGTTGCCCTCAGACAACAGACCACTCCGTGGCGAGAACTGTACCATAATAAACCTTCTACCCTGTAGATACATTCGAAGAGAGATAATTTTGCTGGTGCTTTCAAATGTTTGCACACCCCACATTTTGAAGGAAAAATTACAGATTCTGGTACTTTGGAGGCACCAATTGTGTTACCACCATAACTGCCGGAAATTAAATTTTTTTATTAGAAATTTCCAATCAGTTAGACACTCAGGAGGATTGGCCTTGTTTACAAAATGTGTAAAAAAAATCACATGATGAAAAAAATATTTTCCTTTGTCACGCGCGTTCCAAATACTGAGCGGAAATATTTATGAGAGTTGAAGCGCTGATCCAGATTTTTATTTGAGAAACATCGATTCATAAGTTGTAGCGTAGCGGACTTAAGGCTCTGCTGGGGCCTTTGACATGCGAATGAGCGAATTGTTTCAAATTTTCCTCTTCATTCGAAAAACTTCTTGGATATTTCAAAATATGAAAAATTACGTACGCTTAGAATTGCTTCTAGAGCATTGACATGAATTTTCATGTCGTTTTCTTTCACTGTTGTCTAGATATTATCAATTGTTTAATAGACTTACGTAATCACGAAACTATAATATCTATACAACAGTGAAATAAAAGTACACGAAAATTCACGTCAATGCTCTAGAAGCAATTCTAAGCGTATGTAACAGTGGCGTATATTGAGCCCAAGATCTGGGCTATGTCACTATGTCACGTGATCCTAGGCTATGAATAGAAATCAGGTTACCAACTCCTAAGAAATCAGGTTGCTAACTCCTAAGAAATCAGGTTACCAACTCATAGGAAATCAGGTTGCCAACTCATAGGAAATCAGGTTGCCAACTCATAGGAAATCAGGTTGCCAACTCATAAGAAATCAGGTTGCCAATTCATAGGAAATCAGGTTGCCAACTCATAAGAAATTAGGTAACCAACTTCAGAATCACCATGATCACCTCACTGATATAGATATTTTTATTTACAATTTCTGATCGATTTTTCTCCTGTATTTTATTCTCTAGACTTCAGGCTTCGCAGATAGATTAGCTAGCCTAAAATATACGCTCCTGGTATGTAATTTTTTCATATTTTGAAATATCCAAGAGTTTTTTCGAATGGAGAGGAAAATTTGGAAAAAATCGCCCATTCGCATGTCAAGGTCCCTCCGAGCCTTAAAACCGTACTTTAACGTTATTACACCATTACGGCATATAGAAGGTTGAAGGCTTATATATTCTCGAATACCGTAGTAGAGCTGATATTAAAACGCGAATCTATCTGTGCCTTCGGAAAAATTGCAAACTAAAGGGTGTTTCGTATAGGACGCCGAATTTGAATCGAATGCTATTGTTTTGTTTCGAGGTTGGCAGACCTATTCTTACCAATGTTGGTATCTGTTGTTATGCAGATTAATGTAGCCTCAATTGTTTTGTCTCACTTGTTGTGGTTTCCTTCCGAAAATCCTCGAATAATCCAGGAGCGTGAAATCCATCCATCCGCTGAGAACGACTGTGTGGTGTTGGTTTTGGCAGGTGGAGTGTGATCTTACACCCTGTGATTTCTTCTTATGGGGGTTTGTGAAATCACAGGTGTACGCCGACAAACAACGAACCCTTTTGGAACTGAAGGCGGAAATCATACGGGTGATTGGATGCATCAGGACAGACATCTGCGAGAGGGTTATCAATAATTTTGGGGAGCGTATAAATGCATGTAGACTCAGTAGGGGTGGACATATGCCTGACATTGTCTTTCATACGTAAATGGAAGATGTTACTGCTCACATATATGCAAAATATAACTATTTTCATGATATTTTCCCTATTTTTATTTAATTTTCTAAATCGGCTTCCTATACGGAACACCCTATACATGCTTTCCACCCATGGCTAAGGCCCGCCTTAGAAAAAAGCATTTTCCTTAACGTTTATGCCATGACCAAAATAATACCGTGTAAAGTGAAAAATCGTTTGGCATTTCACATGCTATGCCGTTTCTCAGGGATAGAATCGGTAATATTTCCGTTGAATAACCTATCAGAAGCAAGCTCTAGGTCACGAGTTAACATGTAATGGCGGGCGAGTGAGATGTAAACAATGTATCACTTCACATTTTTAAAAGCCGATAACTATTCAACCGAGAGGAATAACGTTTCCTATAAAAAGATGTTAGGTACAAAACCAATGGCACTGCTAAAGCACATACTTCATAACGTACACAGTACACGTATAGAATAATATTTTAGTTATTTAAATTGTAAACGCTGTGCACTAATCATAGATGGCGTAACTCGGTATGCCTTTCGTGCTGTATATACATTATGCATCACAATCGTAAAAGCCAATCGGAATGTTACATGAAATACTTCCGTGTAAAATACCGTCTGCTTCAAAATTTTTGAAGCATTCACATAGCATTTATGCTAGGAAATGCTTCCGTCTGAAGCGGGCCTTATACGTACATTCGACACTAGCGGAACTACTTCTAGGCCAGAACTTCAAATATTGTGACGGACAGAGGTGTTAACAGCACACAGAAAACAAAACTTACTTTAGACGTAACTAATAAGTGTAAATATTTACAAGAAAATAAATCCTACTTTTACAAAGTATATATACACCATTTTTTATTATTAAGATTAACTACAGCAAAACATTAAAACATCGAAACGTTACACAAATATCTTTCCACAACGTTCCCTGTTCTACTGAATTTTCTCCCGATTTTCACTAATTGATTTTAAGTTCGTTTTATGCACATATAGGCTCATCGGGACTAGACCTATAGTTTAAAGTGGGATCCGAACCACTATGTACCTCCACCGGGTATCGAACCCTCTTCATTACAAGTCGACCACGTTACAACTACGTCATCGGAGAGGCCATATTTTTTTCCCTAATTGTTAATGTCATGCCAAAATTCAAATTGAATTAATATTTTAAGACATGCTTTTATTTATGAATTACCTAGAAGAGTTCATTAACTAGATTTAATGTGAAGATTTGCCCGTCTTGTAAAACTTTCATTACATTTAACAAAAATAAATTTGTTGAGCTTGATTTCGTTATATTCAGATCCATTGTTAGACATTGTATGAAACGATTTTTGCTTCATGAACTGGTCCACATTTCGAAAATATTTATTATAAATGCACGTGAAAATTACTTATGATAAAATGCATTGTAAAAAATATAGTGAGGTTTCACCGACTGTCATGAGACAAGAATTTAAGTATGACAAAGTTTCCTCCTTGAAGGTATCTTATAGACCGAAGTGAGAAGCTACAAGCTACAAATCGTGCACATGCCAGCGACAAACGACACTTATCGCTTCGATCTGAAAGTTGTTCAAGCGTCAATATTTTTGAAAGAATTCGTTAATGTTTTGCTGCGGAGTTGTAAATTTCATTAAAAAGCTCATTATCAGATCCAATATTCATTTAATATATGAATATAATATCCAATATTAATACAAACACATATTGACTAAGTTTGACTAGAGTATTTAGTACAATAACTTGAATTGTGGTGTCAAGTCATTAAAATATTTTGATAATATTACTTGTAATGGAAACGAAGATTCTTAATAATATTTGGAAAAGATTCCTGAAGAGAAAATGGTGCTCAAAATATAGATTTTTGAAAAAGTTGATACAGAGATAGGCCCGCCATCTAGCATTCGATACAACATTAAACCTCACAAGTTGAAGTTCAAACAAGTAGAATATTGTTTTTCGCAACCTGCAACATGGCCGAGCGCGTTAAGTGGCCGATCTTGCCACCGAAGATCCCGGGTTCGAATCCCGACCTGTTTCATCTAATGGCCATTCATTTTCACGTCGCAATTAACCAAAAGTGGCGGAAAAGTGACGTAAAATAACCAAATCGACAAACCTGCTTCATCAATCGTTGCAAAATTTCCAATTGCAATTTCGGTGTGCTCATTGCAAAGGATAATTATGCTAATACGAATATGCTGATAGTCATTGTCTCTTCACCGTACGCAAGTTCTGAGAATAGTAACTCAATACTTTTTCATTGAAAGTTGAAATGCTTATCTTTACGGATAACTTTACTTGCAGTCTTCATTTTCTAAGTTTAACAGCGTAACATACAAGCGCGTGCCTGGGCCTCCCTGATGACACAGTGGTAGCGTCGTCACCTTGTAAACAAGGGATCCCGGGTTCGATACCCGGTGGAGGCACAAGTGGTTCGGATCCCACTTTAAACTGTAGGTCGTCCCGATTAGCCTTACTGTGCATAAAGTGGACTTAAAACACCAAATCAAAAGAAAAAATCAACAAGGGCATGCCGAGAGGGGGTGGTTCTGGAGGTACAACCCCCCATATATCTCTAAAATAAAAGTAAAGGTAATGTTCCCTGTGCACTTTGCACCATGCCATGAGACATATATAGGGAGCTATGGGGGTAGGGCCCCACATATTCTATCTATCACGGCCATTTTGGAAGTGATGTGATCAGCATCTCGCTCCGGTCGCCTTTACACCTAGGTACCCTTTTAATTGAGGCTGGGTGAGCCCCAGACCCGCTTTATACGGGGATAATGCTGGATAAATTCCGACCTTACATCACCTCCCCTGGTAATCGAACCCGGGCCTCCCGCGTGGAAGTCAGACGCCTTACTGACTAGACCACCGCGGTTCTTTCTCTGAAATAGAAATACAAAAAATAAAGTACAACAAATTAGTTTCATTTTTCTACTTCTTTTTGCAATATTCGCAATATTTAAATCGCAAAACTATGATTTTTATTAACCACAGTTGAGGTAGAATTGGTATTTGAAGAACTGTCTGTAGTAAATATGTATGTTATATTGCAACTTATTAAACTTTAAATTGAGCCCCTCTGATGGCTAATAGAAACGCTGATGACTTGTAATCAATTTTGTAAGTCCACTCAAAGCTCGGAAAGTTCACTAGCATTTATTCAAAACAATTGAAAGCTGATTCGATTTTGTACTGCAAGTTACTTTTCTCTACATAAACTTTCATCTTCGCGTATAATATCTAAGAAACTAAAAGTTAAAATATACAAAACAGTAATTTTGCCTGTAGTACGTACATATTATATGGATGCGAAACTTGATTCATTACATTAAAAGAGGAACATAAATTAAGATCATTTCAAAATAAAATTCTTAGAAAAATATTTGGACCTAAAAGGGATGAGGAGACAGGTGAGTGGAGAAGGTTATATAAATTAATACTGCTTAATTTGTGTTCATATGCAGATATTATTAGAATAATTAAATCAAGAAGACTTAGGAGGCTGGCAGGCCATGTGACACGAATGAAGAGTTTCCAGGAAACCTGAAAGTAAGAGATCTGTAGGAAAGCCAAGACGAAGATGAATGGATGACGTTGAGATGGACCTAAAGGAAATCGATAAGGATTGAAAAGATTGGATTGAACTTGCCCAGGATAGGGACAGATGGAAGGTTTGTGTTGCTTAAACCTTCGTGTTTAAGACCGCTATAGAGTTAGTTAGTTAGTTAAGTGACTGGGAAAATATCACCACAAATTTCAAGGTTTTGCAAATCACGCGCAGTAAGCAGTAACTTGATACTGGGTTTAGGAAGAAAGTTTTCCCGCCACGATTCAGATTTAGAAAAGTCTCGAATTGTTCTGTATTAAATGTGGTCGTCTCGAAAATTGCTTAGAAATGTCGATCTTTCTTATTCCAGAAATGCCAAAACCAATTTAAGAGAGAAACGTTATAGAATTCGTGGTTTCTATGTGTACTGCTAAAATAATAAAATTACGTGTGTGTATGTATTTCCTATATATATAATGATAATTATAAGTCTGTCACACCAGTGCACAGTATTACAGGAATGCCAAAGTTAACCAAACAATATGGCGACCAAAAAAAGTGGCAATTTTATCAAAGCACGGTCGCTTTCTCGTCACCAATTTCAACCTTTAGCAGAGAGAACGCCTTGAACTTATACAACCATATTTACACTGACGTGGACAGGTTGCTAGCATTGAAGGGGCTCTTCGCCGCTTTGGATCACTTCTGGCCTACGGGTGCAAAGCAGTTTTCGAGAATTGCTCTCCTGTCTTTTTTAACCTTCCAAAATATTCTAAATTCTGAAGAGATAAATCTATTTAAAATTACTCCTAGAGCATTCCATTAAATCTTCGTGTGGTTTGCTAGGTATTCAATATAGTTCTCTGGCGGAATATGTCTGCTTTTTGTCACACATATCTGGACAACAGCAGCGAAGGCAAAGAACTCGTAAATCTAGAAGGGATTCTACAAGGTGTTTCCGTGACCTTGAATCAAATTTGCAGGGTAGATGGAGACTGACCGAAGCACCAGTATGAGATAAGGAAACGCCTCATTAAAGAGTTACAAACCAAAACAATTGGAGCTACCTATGACAGTGAAAAAAGCAACTGAAAGATGATGGGGATGAGTGATGATGTGATGTGATGAAATTGGACACTCACAAACATCCATGTCCAGGCCGGGATTCGAACCCGGGAGCCCTGATGTCGTAGCGCGATGTAGACTTCATATGGACTTTACTACAGCGTATCGTAGCATTCTACGACGAAAACATTATAGTAGTTGTTCAAAATGGCGGCCCCCAGCGTCGATGCACGCACGACAGCGTCGAACATCTCTGGAGTCATTCTAACGATGTCAGAAACAGTAAGGATCTTTTCAGCAGGCCCTCCTCACTCTTTACCTGCGTCTGGTCGACAACACTTTTGACATGACCCACAAGAAAAAATTGAATGGGGTTAGATCAGGCAAACAACTCCATGGATGTACAAGCGGACGCGAAACCATATCGCGACGCTGTCATGCTTGCATCGACGCTGGGAGCCGCCATTTTGAACAACTACTATAATGTTTTCGTCGTAGAATGCTACGATACACTGTAGTAATATCCATATCAAATCTTCAAGTAGCATCTTTCAGTTTACTTATGCCACTGTCACTTTATGCACAGTAAGGCTAATCTGGACTAGGCGTACAGTTTAAATGTAATCCGAACCACTGTGCAATGTGCATCCACCGGGAATAGAACAGGGACCCCTTTATTACAAGGAGACGACGTTACCACTACGCATAGGCAGTCCCAACTAGTTTTGGCTTACAACTCTTTATTGACGCGTTTCAGGACAGGGGTTCCTTATCTCACATTAGTACTTGGGTCAGACTCTTATCTACCCTATCAGTTTGAATCAAAGTCACGGAAACACCCTGTATACAGATGTAATCTTTCACCAAATGGAATATCATAGCGGAATTTAAAAGATGAAGGGTTTGCAAACAACTTTCCTACCCCAGCCATAGATCCAGTAAGGCTTTAACTACTCGTAACTGAGGCTACATTGTATGATGTATAACACTTTCCTATGTGCATAAAGACCTACATCTAACAAATGTACGTGGCAGGAATTCTATTAACCATTCAACGTTATACAATTATAGTCAGGAATCTCTCTCCACTCGGTACATTTTCTATGAGTTCTCCACGCCGAAGAAACTATCGACTTATTATTTTTAATTCTAGGGTAGAGCAAAACCGATAAAAACAAATTAATTTTGGCGTACTCATGCAAAAGAACAACATGCTCTGCAAGAAATCCCATCAACCCAAGACAGGGGCGAATTGGCTCCTGGGCCCAACGCTGGATAACACTGGTCGACATTTTGAAAAAACAAAACAAATCGGTTATTTTCAAACCAGTACGTGATTCTGGAAGTATTTTGAATGCTGATTACGAATATGACATCTATTTTACAGAATTTTTTCACAATTTCAGAATGAAATTTCTCATATTCGCCATTACATTACATTTGTTACAGTGCCTCCCCGATGGCGCAGTGGTTGCGTCGTTGCCTTGTAATCAAGGGATTCCGGGTTCGATCCCCGGTGGAGACACATAGTGGTTCGGATCCCACTTTAAACTGTAGGTCCAGTCCCGATTAGCCTTATTGTGCATAAAGTGGACTTAAAACAACAATTCAACCACAACAAAATAAATTTATACAATTGATTTTACGCTTTTTTCCAAACCAACAGATGATTCTGGAACGGAAGTATTATGAATGATGATCATGGAAATGACATCCATTTTCCCCATCATGTCAGGATTTTCTTTCTCGTCACCAATGTTGGTGGGGAAAAAATCAAGATGAGAGTGGAATGTGGATCTTCGCATGTAACTTCTGCTTCACAACTACTAAGTGAAGATACAAACATTCGAAGAGGCCGGGGAATTGGGTGTTGGTAGGAAATGGATCGAATTGCTGATACACTATCCATTTCTTGTTCTTTGCGTTGTGTGTTTCAACATTTGTTGCATACAAATGTCATTAAGGTGGTCTCCGGGCTACCTCCATAACATAGATTTTCCCATATTTTTATTATTCCTGGTTGCGTATTTTCAAACCCTATAGTGCTGCAGAACCAGAGGTATATGACACTTTCTTATTGGCTGTGTGAACCGGAAGTGTTTATGTTCCGTGTCCATTGTTCCATGTTTCTTCATTTACAGCGAAAGTATGGAAAAATTAGACTTGTGATTATATAGCAATAAAGTTTGTAAACAGATTGTCGAAATTATGTTAAGAAATATACGTTTATATAACAACATATAATGTTTAAAATGCTATACGTTGGATATACATAATTTTCTCAATAGTCATTGGTAGTTACAATGTTTGCACTGATGTGACTTTAAATACAAAAGTCATTAACTTCAAGAAGAGTTCTGATTTCTGTCTTCTAAAACATTAATTTAAATAATTTTGCTAAAAAATGAACCTTATTGTAAATGGGTTTCTTATCTTGTTGGGATGGATATCTGAAATCTACTGTTAATTTGAACCCTGCCATCTAGCGTTAACTTGAAGGAACGCTGCATCAACTTCCGGAATGGCAATCAGTAGCCAAATGTCGCTGGAGGTTCTGCAGTACTATAGGGTTTGTAAATACGCTTCCCGGTTGCCCAAGACCTCAGTGTCTCAACACACACCTTGTACTCACTGTGAGGCACCCACGACCATCTTGGTCATCTACAGTAATTTCACGCCAAAATACACCAAGTACGCTTTATTCACGAAACCTATAATAAGCAATCTCTGTTTGAGAACAGTGTGACTCCCGCACGCAGGCACGTATCCAGAGGGGGGGCTTAGGGGGCTCAAGCCCCCCCGAAAGTTTTAGGTTTACACTGGATAAAATGAGGTTTTTGGTTTCTTGTGGTGTGAAATAAAATAATGTGACAATAATTTTAGGACAGAAATAATTATCGAGGCAAGACGGAGAATGTTCCGTTACCCTGTTATTGATAATAGCACGTATCCAAGATGGGGCACAGGGGGCTCGACCCTCTCCCCAGGAAATTTTTCAGTTTACGTTAGATAAAATTAGGTTTTTGGCTTCTTGAATAATGTGAATAATGTAAGAAGATAAATAATTATCGAGGCAAGATGAAACATGTTTTATACCCCTGTTATTGTTAATAGCACGTATCCAAGGTGGGGATGAGGTGGCTCAAGCCCCCCCCCCCTTTTGGAAATTTTTCAATTTACACTTGGTAAAATTAGATTTTTGGCATCTTGAATAATGTGAAGATAATAAATTTATAAATCTGAGAGAAATAATTATCGAAACAAAACGGAGTGTGTTCTATAACCCTGTTATTGTTAATAGCACGTATCCAAGGTGGTGTTGAGGTGGCTCGAGCCCCTCCCCCCCAGAAATTTTTTTATTTTACACTAGATAAAATTAGGTTTTTGGCTTTTTTTAATAATGTGACGTGATTTAAGGAGATAGACAATTATCGAGGCAAGACGGAGAATGTTTTATAACCCTGTTGTTGATAATATTGCACGTAAACTTTTCTTGCGCTTTCGGTGTTGTCGCAGCGCACTTGAGCACTATGTAGAGACTTGTCAGCATTTGGTCAGCATTTGGAAGCTGCACAACAAAGGTAGCTAATCTCTGGAAGGCGGGAGAGGGTACGTTCTTGAATGAGAGTCAACTACTGGCAATATTAACGAATCATTTTATCTGCGGAATGTTCTAGAATATAATGAGGATATAAATACACGGATTCAATTTTTCTGTTGATCTGTACAAAGAATCGGTTAATGAGATTTCAGAGGTAAGTGTGACAATTCATACAGTCAATTGGTGATCAGATCAGTCAACGTCCTCTGGTTGCTTTATAAGATATAGTGATTCGAAAATGAAGACATTGACGACAGCAGAACTTCCGGGGCCTCAGCGTAGTGCTAGTTCGGTTCGAGGGCCGAAGAAATCAAGCTCCCCCACCCTCTCTCTCTCTCTCGCTCTCGCTCTCTCTCTCCATGGATCAACTGAAAATCTAATTTTTGAGTGATGATTTAGTTTTGCCAGAACTAAATTTCGTATATGCAGTCCGAGAATTTCATGGTATAAAAAATACTTTTGTTTAAGCCTACTGGGTTCGAAACACATTCAAACACTTAACTACCATAAAGAGACAGCCGAAAATGTTATGAATGTCGAGAAGAGAAAGCAAGAAGATGTTCGATATGTAGACATTTTAGGTGGAAATTGCAGGCTCTACCAGAACCCAAATCAGGGCTCTACCAACTGAGCCACCTAGCCATCCTTGACTTCAACTGATTTTTCGTTAAAATGTCTACATAGTACATGTCCTGTGTATATGAAATCGTAAGGTGTCGCCTGTATAGTGAACAAGCACAGAAAATATAGGAGAGAGAAGAAAACTGAGGAGCATTCCCACCGATTGAGAAGAATTTTTTTCTGTGGTCAACAAGAGCTACTACTTCGAGGTGACAATGACAGTGGCCTAATAAGCGAGATTTCACACCGTGTTGCCTGAAGATTAGGTTTGTGCGGCCTTTTGTGTCGCTACGGTGTGAAACGTTGCTGTTGATTGGCCCATTCCAATCGACATGTATCGCGTGTCCGTCCGGTCTGAAACCTTCCTAAGTCTTGAAAATCCAAGTCACAAGGATGGAAAATTAGGGCCTTGTTAAGGTTAGGTGTGAAGGCAGGCAGACGACAGCACCCTAAAGGATCATATACAAACCTGCAGGAAGAACGCATCTTACTTCAATCTCCAATACGGAATGATAAAAACTTCTGGTGAGTTGATTTTAAAAAAATGTGTCCGAGATAGAGAGGTGTGCCCAGGATTTTCGGAAGGGAGACGGGTTACGCATACTATTTTTGGTGGTCAGTTCGGATTTTGCCACTTTTTTTCCTGTCTTTGACGTTCCTCTTTTTTTTTTTTTTAAAAAAAAAAAAGAATACTGGGTCAAATGGGGTTACTACCTCACCAACCCTCCCTTGGGCACGTCACTGGAGGTAAATGAGTGAGCATTTGATCATACTGGGAGACGAAACATTAGATGTGATGGGAACGGAAGGGTTGTTTCGTGATCCACCTGTATTCGAGAAGACTTCCTTTATTTCGTGCTTGTGAGTGCTAAGGCCTGAATCTGAACAATTTGGTGGGTTTCGGCTTTTATAAGAGCTGCAAACATGGGAGGACAAGACACGTTAGTCATGTTCAGGCTGCGTCCAGTTCGCAGCCCGCAATTTGAATCTCGCGTTGTCGAGTGGATTGTCCATCCCGTGCATGTGTAACAGCTTCGTAAAAACACTCAGACACCATAGATGTCTTTATGCCTGATGAGAAGAAATTGACAAACACACATACTGAGATGGTTCCGGCACACAATGTTAATGCATGGAAACAGAGGAGTCGAGTGGTAAAAAATGTTCCGATTTCACGTTCTGATTAAAATGACAGCCTTACAGTGGCGACGATTTAAGGGATAGTTGCTCCACATTTTTCATTTTCTTGCCTCAACATTATGGCCTCTTAATGTTAAGCCTTGTCTACCAAGAGAAAGTAAACTTTCCTTGCAACACCTTCCGCATCCCCCCACCCAATTTTGGAACCCAATTGCCACCACTGGTCTTGAACATTTGTGAGGTTCTTACTATACCCCTTAAAAAAATGGTGTTGAGCCCCCCCCCGAAAGGAATTCCTGGATACGTGCCTGCCCGCAGGCATAACAGAAAATATCATGCTCGTTCAAACACTTATGCAATGTGTCACGTGGAAGAGGGATTAAATGTTTATACAGTTCTTTATTCATTTATGGTACAAAATTTGTAATGTAGAAAATCAAACAGAGCCATCGATTGGTAAATAATGGAACTACATATTTTATTGTAAAATCAAGCAAATGAATATACAGGGTTTACATTAATTATCTTTACAACTTTAGACTTGAATAACTTGAAAACTATACTAGATAATGACAAACTGTTTTCAACATGTGACAAGAAAACTCATAAAGTTTTTTTTAATTTCCAGGTGAAGCAGATTTGACGAAAAATGTGGACGCCACAGGAAAAAAATTTCAGTGTGTAGCCTGGTTTATAGAGACGAAGTCCGATACCCAAGTGCAACGAAACTTTCGGACACAGTATAGAAGAGAACCACCGTCGCGACCCACCATTCGGGCTTGGCATACGTCATTCATGGAAACGGGTAGTGTTCTCCATAAACAGGGGGCGGTCGGCCATCTGTGTCAGACGCCAACGTGGACAGGGTGCGGCAGGCATTTGCAAATGAGTCCGACAAAATCAGAGCGTACGACGGCCAGAGAGTTGGCAATGCGACGAGCAACAGTGCACAAAGTTTTGCACAAGAGGTTACGTCTGTATGCCTCCAAGGTGCAGCAGCTTCAGGCACTAAAGCCTACGGACAAATCTCTATAAACCAGGGTACACACTGAGCTTTTTCCTGTGGCGTCCACATTTCTCTCAAATCTGCGTCACCTGCAAAATAAGATAAACTTTATGAGTTTTCTTGTCACATGTTGAAAACAGTTTGTCATTATCTAGTATAGTTTTCAAGTTATTCACGTCTAAAGTTGTAAAGATAATTTATGGACACCCTGTATTGCTGTTTTCTGAAAAAATCTGTACATGATGGGTAAAAATTGATTTCATTTTTGAAACCAGCATGCCGAAATTATTCAGTGACAATAGTCAATTGCGAGACAACCAAACCCATGTCGACGAGTCTAATATTTTTTGCTCTCCTCTAAACTTGATACTATTCAAACTGAACATATTCCACTATATTTTTTAAGTTCAGTAGAATATTTGGTATGTAATAACTACCGGCCAGAAATTCATAACCGAGCTCTAAAGAACATTGCCATTAGTATTTTCAGTAAACTATTGTTTAGTAGAAAATTTTAGGAACACTTTTCTGAAAGGAAGAAAATATATTGTAACCATAATTATTGAGTACATAAATGTGCGTAAAATATTGCGATTAAAACTTCCGAAAATATATTATTATAAAATAATAACAGGTTACATAACGAATGAAAATATATCACTGACAAAGTGTCCCCCGACGATGTCAGTGGAACTTTGCTACAAAATATATAGGCGTTTGGGGTATGCACAATAATATGTCCAAGGCTCAAACGTGGGACCTCTGACGTCGTAGCCTGTTATGCAAACTACTCCACTACGAACGCCCTGCTGGTTATAAGAAATTAATCAGTTTTCGAAGAACATTCCATTTCTTTCTAAACTCTACTCCCCCATTTTCGATGTACGGTTGCGTAGCTTCCACCCAGTGAGGAGTCGCTGAGGTTCAAAATGACAACTTCTAATTCACCCACAAGTATGTTGGATGTTGTTCTAGGTATTATTTTCGTCCAATTCATTAATGTAATTGCAAAATATAGATTTTGAAGTCATGCAAGAAGCTAAAATGTAAATCAAGTTCCGTCAGATTCGTTTCCAAACAGTATTAAATAAAGGAACATAACGTGGACCGAGTATTATTCCATGTCGAGAACACGAAACATTACGTCCGACAACTTTAATCTCGTATTTCTCTTTGGCATCACTGTTCAATTTACTGAGATGTATACCCGTGATTGGTATACAAGCAGCAGCATTGCTGCAACATTGCTGCAATGTTGGTTGGGTTGTCTATACGCATGGCGCTTGGTGGTCTGGCATCGAGAGCTTACATCAATGCTCTTTCAATAGGGTTATTACAACCCAGAAGTGTCCATGGCTGTACCACTCGCACAAAAGTGAGAGTGATAAGAATTCGGCTGAAAGAGAAACGAGTAAATAATTCAAATTGAAGGGCTCAGGTGTAAAACATGGTAAGTGACATTTTGGTCGTTTTTGAGTTACAAAGTAAAATGTTCCATCCTTCGACTTTCAAGTAAAATTGCCATGTCATACAATTTGCATTGGACTCAGTGAAGCCTTCTGAAATCGGTAAACACAACACAGAAAAAATGTATCTGCAGTATAGCTTCTAATTACCTATTTTCTTAATGAACTTTCGAATGCTGCCAGAGCTATTGATAATAACTCCTAACTTGACACTATATATTTGGACATTTCGAAAGCCTTTGACAAAATTAATCATAAATTTCTTCTTCATAAATTATCATCCAGATTTAACATCCATGGCAAATTTCTCTCTCTACTCCAGGACTACCTCCATGAGCGTGAACAACGTGTTGTTCTTTCAGGTACATCTTCTAACTTTCTTCCCGTTTTGTCTGGAGTTCCCCAGGGGAGTGTCTTAGGGCCGCTCCTATTAATTCTGTACATGGATGACCTCCCTGAAAAACTGTCCTCCCTCCCTATCAATATACTTTTGTTTGCAGATGACTGTAAACTCTTTAAGGAGATCTCACCGCATCTTGACATGATGATTCTTCAAAATGCTCTCACAGAACTTAAGTGGAGTCGTCAGTGGAATTTAGAACTAAACCCTGAGAAATGCTCTTTCCTTACTTATTCCCTAAAAAAGAACAAACAAAGTGCTGTCTACTTATTCTATTGAAAACAATCCAATTCAAAACGTTTCCACCCAAAAGGACCTAGGTATTATCATGGATGAAAAACTCACTTTTAATAATCATATTATAGCTACCACTAAAAAAGCCATGCGCCTTCTCGGTCTTCTATACAGATTTAGCGAAATTCAAAACCCATCATCTCTTGCTTTATTCTTTAAATCTTTCATCTCGCCCATCCTTGAATACTGTTCCCCAATTTGGGCAATGGCCTCAAAAACCAATCTCACCAGAATAGATTCTGTTCTCAGTTTCTTTGCGAATGTTTGCCATAGAATACCTTCTATCGACATGTATCCAAATCAGACACCATGGCTGCTCTGAATATTCACACTCCATCCTTTCGTCGTGATCTAGCTGACATGAAATTTTTATACAATATAATAAATGGTAAAATCAGAACAGATCTCCTAATCAGGGAATTCACACTTAGGGTACCCCAAAACCAAACGCGCAACCTGCAAACCTTCCACAACCCAACCACTAGGCTATCCCTTCTACAACACTCCTTGTTTTACAGGCTCCCAGAAATCTACAACAAACTTGCCCTGAATGTAGATATTTTCCTTCCAGAACGTAATTTTTGTATATTACTGACCAAAAACATGTAAATTTATCCCATCTTGTTATTGTTTTTATCTTTTTTTATTCTTTGTTTCTACTTTTATGTTGTTTCAGTGTAAAATGACCAAATAAGACTGTATCTGAAACTCTGAGTAAATAAATAAATTTAAAAATGACCAAAATGTGACATACCATGTTTTAGACCCGAGGCCTTCATTTATACGTCTCCTGACGTTACACCCCTGAACCATTTTTTTTAGGTTTCGTCAAACCAACTACAAGTCACTGATGTCAATGATCTAAAGACCAAAATAGAAAATGTTACTGCCACTGTTGACAAGGACATTCTGCAGTTAGTGAACATACGAAGTGTACTGAACATAAAACTGTCATGAACTACGGCTTGTTTCTGTGAACAACAATTAAGTGGAATCTTCCCCCCCCCCCACACACTTTATCATATGTGTGCGTGTGTAGACAATTGTTTCAAGCGCCTGTTCCTCACTGAGAGATTTACATTTTATATTCTTATTGTCGAACAGACAAAAAAAAAAAAGAAACAACAAATGAACGATGTCATCCTTGATTTCAGAAATCGGTACTACTTTACTATACCGGAGACATCTATCAATGATTTATTTTGCAATTTTTTACATTGCTAACGTACTATTCTGCATTGCGGAACATTTCTTTAGGTGAAATAATGAATTTCTAACGAAAATAATGTCTATTTCTTACATTAACGAGTACTTACTGTTGTTCCTTATTTCCCACAAACCATCCACGGGTAGCCCCAAAAACCATTGACGTTATCCCAAAAATTCACGATAGCCCCACGAACCATCACGGGGACGAGGTATGCCTACTAGGTTAGGTTAGGCCTGTTAGGTTAGGTTCCATTAGCACTCCTTTCGTTCAATTTAGCATATACGGACAATACGAGAGCGTATTGTGCTCTCGTGCAGAAAGCAAATGGCGGCAGCAGCAATAGCGCGTCGGAAATAGATTTTCGTAGAAAACCACATGCATTCGGATTAAAATGGATCAAAACTACATTCCCAAACATCAACAACGCTGCAGAAAATGATTTGCGTAAGTACTTTCTCCTGTAAATTTGAAGAAATCCGTCTCTGGTATAGTAAAGTGTTACCCAGAAATCAACACTAGCTGTAGCATTTTCTCTATAAATTTAAAGCCTATGAATCGAGAAAAATCTTTGATCGTCTTGATATGTCGAATTTACCATTAAAATGTGTTATTTTCCTTGAGCATTCCTCAACATATATGTGCATGTTTATATACACACACACACTCGAGATTACTCTAACAGCGATATATTGCTGTTAGCAATAGAGGGTAGGAACTTTTCTCGAGTCAAACAAACTACCTCTAGGAAAGGAATTTGTTGGAATTAAGTTGTGCCCCACTAGAGAGTTAATGCAAGTGTATAGAAGTCTTTCTTTTATTATTTACTACAGAGCGAGATTTTGCTAATAAGAGTGAATTTTGAGCCTTTAACACGTTGTTGACGAGTTGTGATTGTTCATTACCCTTATAGCCTGTTGACTGGTCAACTTTGATGTTTCTATGCCCATAATTGGCAATTAATCGCTAGTAATATATGCAAATTTTGAGTCAATACACAGTAAAATATCATAAACTGATGACATCGTTGTGACAAATAACTAACCCGACAAACTCGGCCAATTTCCTAAGATATATTGCTACTATTATATTTCAGGCAAATCATTAATGTCCCAGTGATTCAAGTCTTGATATACACATGGTCAGCTGTCATTCTTGTACACCATTATTCCACCACACCTTCTTTTATCACGTGACAACAAAAAAGTTCTAAAAATGACAAACCTGAACCATCTAACTTACTCATATTTACAATTATTACAATTTCAATAACTTCCGGTCGTAATAATGTTTATTAAGTACGTATGTGCCCTTGGCGTCATGTTTTTCTGATGTGTGGAATATGGGTGTACCAAGACACATGCGTGCTACACTATTCCCATCCAATACGAAAAATATAACTTTCCTTATGTTTTTGACCTACTTATATAGAAAAACAAACTTTTTTAAAAAAATGCTCAATAGATGGAAGCACGTTGAGGACAAAATAAATCATGTACAAATTTATTGAGTTCTTTCATTTACATAGTAAATGTGCAATAAAAAATTTTGAATAATAAACACTGTTTAATACTTCAGACCTAACAAGACAAACACACCACACTAATCTCATCCAGCACGAAAAATATCACTTTTCTTACGTTGTTTCCATACCTTAAATTGATTTTTATAAAAATGCTCAATAGATGGTAGCATAATCGAGACAATAGAAATAATGTTAAAATCCAAGAAATTAATGCACTCACATCAACAAGTTCTGAACAGAAAAGTCTGAATAATAAACATTGTACAATGCTTCGGAAATAACATCACTAAATTCATTCTGGGTAATTTACGTCGGACGTCATTTCTGAATGACGGGAAATCACACGCCAATTATGTCAACCGTCAACAATGTGTTAATTTCAACGGTCCCATTCAGACATTAATGCAGTCTCTAACACACAGTTAACAGAAGACCACTGGGCCTAAAGGCCTAATACAATTTTGTCCCTATTCCAGCTGTATTCCCAACGATGAACCTTCATGATCACGAGCTGGTTCGGTCGACGGCGAGTGAACAAGGAAAGAAAACCCACCATCACGAAAAAGGTGCGTTTTAACTTAATGCATGCTCTAATTATTAATAATTAACACTTGGTTTGTCTATAGAAGCACCTAGTTTGATGAGAGTAGTCCATTCCCTCTCGAAACGAAAGGTGGTTGTTTTTATTGCATGATTCTTGTTCTGTACAGCAAACGAAAGTGAGTAGAAAGGTGGGTTGCATGCTCTTTTGAAACTACATTTGCGATTCTTTCTTCCAGCTTGATTTTCAATGGGGACTTAAGTTTGCATGACAACAGCCTGGAGAAACAAATAAATAATATAATATCAAAGAGATGTGGACAACCACAATATTAGAAACGACTGTGATAAGAATGAGGTTAAAGTCATTGAAAGGAAATAAGAAAATGCATACTAGCAATGCAATGTTAATTGAACATTGCCCAGTGCCTCTTCTAGGTCTACCTATTATAAAACTGCGTTTTCAGGCGGACATTATTATTTCTCCGGTGGCTGGGATAGAGCCGATATATGTATGCATGCATGTATGTATGTGTATATGTATATATACTATATCAACAATAAAAATATAGATGTAACCTTGGTTAAGTGGTAGAGAAGGCCTCCACAGCCTTAAATTGTATTAATTAACTAAGATCGGGCCATTTATATACTAGGCAACATTCATTTAGAATTGGAGTAACGAACAAAAACAGATGTGAATGTGGTTGGGAAAGTGCAGATGCGCAACATATAATACTGGAATGTACAAAATATAATAGGGAAAGAAATACATTATACAAAACATATAATTTAAAAGTCAGCTTCCAATAAGTTTGACAAGTTTTGTTGTCAATCCGGATGACCGGATGGGTTAGAGTCTGTTAACATTTTTAAGAAAGTGTAACATACAATTGTACAGGGAAATGATTTTATTTTTGAATCTAATGTCTGTGAAATAGGGAGAAAGACTGATATTTGTAATGTAAAGCAATTATGTATGTTTTATATGCATATTATAATGGACAAAAAACGGATAAAAAGCTATTAGGTCAAAAATAAAATAATAATAATAATAACTTCGCCATGAAAAACCATGCAAAATAAATAAATAAATACATAAATAAACCTACGACAGACAAAAGTTTCACCTGCAGATGAGAGAAGAGCTTTTCTCTCGAAACGTATTGCTAGAATAGGCATAAGCACTAGAGAATGTCCAATTAACATTATATGCTAATAAAAAAAACATTGTTACTAATATCCTGAGAAGTATTACATGCCCATTAGTTTGATTCTATGTATTTTGTTTGTTTATAACCGCAGGTAATTAAATCCGAGCTGTTACTGGAATGATGTCATTTTTTAAAGTTATTGTAAATAAGTTACGATTAAGTAACTATATTAGTACTTGTGTCAGGATTAATTATACAGGGTGTCATTTTAATGGTGCCCACGGACCACAGATTCGTATAGAGCACATAAAAACAAACAACTTTTCTCAGTAAAATTTTCCTCGTTGGTGCGTCGATTCAACGCTACAGCTGTTCAAAAAAGACCGTTTTGCCGTCTGGATGCTGGTAACCCAACACAACATTTGATCGTATCTGTGACGTTATTTCCTGCCGCAAAACGGCGCATGACAGGGTTGCAAGGAACACACAAATTTTGTGAAAAATGACAAACTACCAACCACATTATTAGCTGTAAAACGAAGCGAGAAACGCGTCCAGTAGACCAAACATCATAGCCTACCAGCCAGAAGATCAGCAGTCATCTCAGGGGAAGGGGGAAGTGAACAAACGATATGAGAAATGGTAAAAAACGTATTCAAAATGAAGTGTCAATATTGGATTTTGTCTCAGCCTACATGTCAAATATCAAAAACAATAAATTTTATTGGACTTACAGCTTACATGTGGCTGTTTACGGCCAGCTACATGTCAAATATTTGCAAATCTTGTTGCAAGGTTGATATCTACAGGTTTGTGTCCAAATGCCTTGTGGTACTTTTGTGGTGATAACGGAAGTATCTGGTTCACGTTGTTACATTACGGCTAAAACACGTACAACGACAGGAACAATGTAATGATGAATCAGTAGCGAATATACTGCCCTGTTCACAGTTGCAAACTATTACATGTGTATCCAGTGCATAGATAAACACAGTCGTCGGAGAGCTTGTATTACTACTACTTATATCCCTGTATTTTCAACCATTTTTCCAACTTGCCTCATAATGCCCTGAATATACATTATATTATGTGTTGCTTACCTTTGGAATTTTGAGTTCTTTCATTTCTATTTTCTTCTGTTCAGTGCGTCACAGACAACTAGTATCAGAAGGACGAATTGGATAGACTAAATTGTAGATGCCAACTTAGTAACTAGATTTGCAAATATTTGACATGCAAGCTGAGACAAAATTTGATATGATCACTTCCACTTGAATTCTATTTTACCATTTTTCGTATCGTTTGTTTACTTCCTGTTAGGTTACAGAACGTGTTACGGTACATAATGTGGCTGATTGTAGCTATGTCATTCTTCACAGAATATGTGTGTTCCTGGCAACCCTGGAACGCATCGCTTCACGACAGGATATGAGGTCACAAATGCAATCAAATGTTGTGTGTGGTTGCCAGCATTCAGGCGGCAAAACGAGCTTTTTTGAACGACTGTAGCGTCGAAATGACGCACCAACGAGAAAAATGTTACTGAGAAATGTTGTTTGTTTTGATGTCCTCTATACGTTTCCGTGGTCTGTGGGCGCCATTAAAATGACACCTGTATATCTGAATTACACTTCCACGTAAGTATCTGGAACTTGTTACCCTTTTCAAAATATTTATTTTTCATCTTAGTAATGATAAGTCAGTGACCTATTCAGTATTTAATTTTGGCTGGAATCACAATGTTTTGCAGTTGAACAGGATCGCCACTATATAGTTTCAAGCAGTGTTCAAAGTGGAAATTATTATGTGGGTTGGTAGATGTTTGAGCCTTGGGGGACTCCTATGTTTTAACATAGGGACGATGAGACAGCTGAAGGGGTACTTTATGCATTTTTTCCTAGCTGGGGTACGTATCCCCTGCACCCCCATCACTACGAGCACTGGTTTAACTAAACTAATCAAGTTACGATAAACAATATGTTCTTGTTCAGGGACAGTTTACACGGCTCAAACCCGATTACCTCCATTAAATACGCCACTTGGCTTACCTCTTTAAAGGTCTGTAGTGCACTTTCGCCCCGATTAGCCAAAAGCGACAGAGAGGCGACGCTAAATAACAATTTTTCAATATATATTCGGAACAGATCATTTAAAATTCATAAAATGTCTGTTTTCCAAACGAATTTTAGAGCACACTTGAGACGAGTTTACAAAATCGATGATGAGAATGGGTCATAGTAATAAATAAGACACGAGATGCACGAGAAACGATCTAGACACAGTGGCACTGTCAGAAAACTCTGTTGCTCAAAAGTTGACACAATATTTTCAGGTAGGCACAAAAATGGACGAAATATTTTCAGGCTGGCGCAAGGGTGAAGGAAACATATTCTGGTGTGTACAAAGATGGACGAAATATTTTCGAGTGGGCACAAGGGTGAAGGAAACATATTCTGGTGGATACAAAGATGGACGAAATATTTTCGAATGGGCACAAGGCGAAGGAAACATATTCTGGTGGATACAAAAATGGACGAAATATTTTCGAGTGGGCACAAGGGTGAAGAAAATATATTCTGGTGGGTACAAAGATGGACGCAATATTTTCGAGTCGGCTCAAGGTGAAGGAAACATATTCTGGGGGTACAAAGATCAACAAAATATTTTCATGTGGGCGAAAGTGTGAAGAAAACATATTCTGGTGGGTACAAAAATGAACGAAATATTTTCGAGTGGGCATAAGGGTGAAGAAAACATATTCTGGTGGATACAAAAATGGACGAAATATTTTCGAGTGGGCACAAGGGTGAAGAAAATATATTCTGGTGGGTACAAAGATGGACGCAATATTTTCGAGTGGGCACAAGGTGAAGGAAACATATTCTGGGGGTACAAAGATCAACAAAATATTTTCATGTGGGCGAAAGTGTGAAGAAAACATATTCTGGTGGGTACAAAAATGAACGAAATATTTTCGAGTGGGCATAAGGGTGAAGAAAACATATTCTGGTGGATACAAAAATGGACGAAATATTTTCGAGTGGGCACAAGGGTGAAGAAAATATATTCTGGTGGGTACAAAGATGGACGCAATATTTTCGAGTGGGCACAAGGTGAAGGAAACATATTCTGGGGGTACAAAGATCAACAAAATATTTTCATGTTGGCGAAAGGGTGAAGGAAACATATTCTGGTGGGTACAAAAATTAACTAAATATTTTCGAGTGGGCACAAGTGTGAAGAAAACATATTTTGGTGGATACAAAGATAGAATAAATGTTTTCAGGTGAGCAAAAAGTTGATTGTATTCTCAGGTGGACCCTACATCAAATTAATGACTATATTAGGAGGAGGGGGTGAAATTTGAACTAGGAGCCTCTCTGGACTTCTAGCTATATTGTAAATGTATAATCGTTTTGTTGTGTACTTATTGGAATTTTTTTCAATATCCTCAAGTCTATTTGGCTGGGAGCAGGGTGCACTCAAACTTTAATGGACGGCCACAGGCCACTTTCATCCCTATGCTGGCAACGCCACAGAAGAAAGTCTGGACTAATAGAAAAAGGGTTGTGCGTTATTCTAGGTCTGATCCGAGTTAAATTTCCAACCACGCAACTGGAAACAGAAACGGTTAATTATTTACCAAAAACAAGCATCCTTTAATCAGAGTGCTATTTAGAGAGGCGCGCTTCCCCTAAAAATAGACCGTCTATAGTCACGAAGATGCGTGCAGCGAAAGGGGGCCCCTTTCATTCTATAACAAGGAGGCGTGCCCCGTGTCTCCCGAACAGCTAGGTCGAGTAGAGGTCGATCTATGACGATGTTCAGCTAGGACTGGGCTCCGGGTCGATAACGATGCGGCGGGCGACCACGTACAAAAGGACCTCTGCCGGATTTTTCGTCTGTCGGTGACATCGATATGTTTCAACCGGAAGTATGTCTCGGGAAGTTCGAAATGTTGCCAAAATATATGTCCTCCAAACTGCTTCCTACGCGGTGGGGAGAGAGTGCATAAAAATTGCATAAGGGATGTTCAATGTCGCGAGTGCATTTTGTGCACTCTTAGGAGGGTTTAACTGAAAACAGGTACCACTAACGTTCTAATGAGGGCGATGGGTTCGTAGTGTTGGTGTGGTAGCGTGGCCACTTTTTTTATAAAAATCAGGTCAACGAAAAGTTCTTCCAAGCAAGGCAAATAATGTCTATATATACATGTAGATTAGATTAGATTAGATTAGGTTAGGTTAGGTTAGGTTAGGTTGCAATCTCGGCAATATTATTTCCCATTAACGAAAAGTGCATCAACCTTGACTCGATGCATTTCAAGATCTGTCTCTAAGAAATTATATCCGCCGCGTACATCTACTAAAACATAACATTTTCATAGTTACATAGTTGAACGTTACAGCGTCTGTCCAGTTTCCGTGTGCTACATTATTTGTTATGAAATTAATGCAAAATGTTTACTAAACCATTTGTACCCCCCTTAAACCCTCCGTTTAAATACAGCAATACCTCACCCCCTTGCGAATTTCTGACGAGATTGAATAGTTTACACAGAAATTTTTGTGAAGGGCAAAATCAACACAACTAGTCAATAAATTTGAAAATATAATAGGAACTTTTTTGTCCCAAAGTACCTCAAGCGAGGGGAGGGTAAAGTTTCATCTTGTCCTCGCAATTGCGCTCAGTCAATATGTTTTATTTCAAACTGATAGAGAGAAATGCAGTAGTATATTACAAACATTGGTAAGATTTCATTCACTAAATCGTCTATTCGTCTAATAGATACGTACTTTCAGTGAGGTGGCTCAAACAAAAGACTGATTAGAATGGAACAGCGTAAGAGGCAGGCGAAACCAACCAAAGAATCAAAGACAATAATCATACGCTAACGTTATAAACGCATATAGCAAAAACCTGCTTTAAAATAAAGTTATATAAAAAAAATACAATTTGTTTAGTTGTATGGCGCCAGTGATAACAACAACTCAATTATCATCTGGATATGTGCTGGGTGACACATACCAAATCTATATTTATCAATGTCTGTTATACCTTGTGAATCGTAAGGTTTTACCTCTCAGTTAGATTCTGTCATAAATAGTTACTTTATATTAAACATTCAAAGTTGTTTCGTTCTTTTTTACTTACATTATACCAAACCCTGGGAACGGTGACGTACGCAGAGGAGGACTGAAGGCGCTACAGCACCCTACGAAATTTTTAAAAATCAATATTTTCAAATAAAAACACTAAAAACTCGGGAAAAAACAGTGGTAAATGCCCCATAGAATGACCCCCAGTTGCCATTCTTGAGATTGGCATGTTCTAAATATACGAGATATCTTATTGTGTATGCCGCCCACTAGAAAGCAGCCAGGGGAGCCAACTTTCGAAAAACATTGGGTTCTTAATGTTTAAGAAATGTTCTGAGATATTCTTTTAAAAAAAAGTTTAAAATATCTCAAATTCTCCTCGATGTATCATGATATAAATGCACCATACTCGCTATTTTAAATCTGTCATTTACTGATTTTAATACGCAAATACATAATAATAACAAATATAATAATAATAATAACACGACACGGGCCTCTATAAGTTGGCACCACTGAAAGCATCCACCTATAGAATTCCAGCCTCTCCCGAAAGAAAAATCCTGAGTCAGTGTCTGACAAGATTAGAATATTAACTTCTGAGTGTCCAAAGAATAAAAATAAATGTTGATATAGGATTGGATTTCCTCCTCCACCTTGTATTATACTAAGCTTTTAACTATAACTATACCAAAGGTTAGATATGAAGTACGGAACATAACCAATCAGTTTTTGTTAGTCCGTGAGATGGCAATAGCCAGATTTAATACTGGAATTATTTCGTTCATACGGTTCTCTTTTCCCAGTTTCTGGGACAGGTTACTTGTTTTAATGAATGCAATACTTCAATGTGTGGAAACGTAACAGATACTACAGGGAGATAATTGGGAGCAAACGAGTGAAGCCCTCTGAGGAAATGCTATGTAATGAAAGATATTGACAAGAGCGCAAAGAGAATCAATAATAATTGGCAGTTGGGTATTGAGTCTAGCACCGATAAAATTCGCTTCAACTATCTAATAATGCACGTTTTTCTACACTCTGTCGCGGTATAATCTCTAGAGCAGTGGTTGTCAAACTGTGGTATGTGTACCCCCCTTGAGTACACGAACTATTCGAAGGGGGTACGCGATCAGCACGGAAGAGAAATATCTATAATACACACACCACAATATTTTTGCTGCAGGTGTGTAGAGCAGACTTCATTGTTTCAGACGTCATAGCTATATAACTCAACAGGAAAATAAGTCTGTTTTTGTCACAGACACTCTTATCTTTGCTTAATATGTTTTGAAATAAAATACTCGTTCGAAATCTATAATAGACTAAATTGGAGCCGAATCTCAGCTTGAAAGTTTCAAGTGCACAACCAGACATGAACAAACTGTGTCAGTCTATGCAGGCATATCCTTCTCACTAGAAACTCTGAGAATTTACAATAAAAACTTCAAAGTTGTGCTTGACAGTTTGTTTACAAACTTAATTTTGTACTTTACTTTTTTCTGTAACTCTGGAAAAATATGTGAAAATTAAAGTTTTTTATTGTACAAAGGCTGTCGCAGAGAAGGTGAGACAGATTTTTTCCTGGCTTGGCAACCCTGCCTATGGTTTCGGCACTAGTCGCGTCGTGTAGGATGACTCATTCTGTTTCCGTAGCAAGTTGTCACATGTTGCGAAACCACGTTAGTGAGCAGCTGTGTTGATGTACGTGGAACGTGTTTCGTTTACCTCTCCAGGTTTTTGTGTATAACATTGCTTTTCGCGATGAGTATTTAAGATGAACAGCGACATGCCATAAAATTTTGTTGGCGTTTAGGGAAAAGTGCTGCGGAAACATATGCAATGTTTCAACAGGCATATGCCGATCAAGACAGACTGAGTAGAGCCACATTATTACCAAGGAGTCATTGAGACTCTGCGCCAGCACGTAGCAAAAAAGAGGCCGCATTTGAAGAACTCCTTCATATTGCACCACGATACCGCATACCGCGCGGGTTTTTCAGGATTACGCGACGAAGAGAAAAATAGAAATTTTCCCGCATCCAGCATACAGCCCGGACCTTGCATCCTGCAACTTTTGGCTATTTCCACTTTTAAAGGCCGCTTTACGTGGTCGTCATTTCATGACGAACAAAGAAGTGGTCACCGCAGCGCAAGTTTTCTTCAGTTCGTGGCAGGAGCGTATGGACGCTTGCTTAGCTGTCAATGGTGCCTATTTTGAAAAAGATGTACACTACCGACAAAAAGTTTAAGACCACCAGGAAAAAGTGCCAAAAATCAGTAGAAATGAATGTATTTCGTAATTAATGTACAAGAAACAGATGCAAGAATCTGCTTGGCAATGTACAGTACAAACATACCGTAGGTACATCCACTATACATACTAATGTCACGTCATATTTTGCTTTCATCAATATGTCCGCCATGGGCCTTAATGACAGCAGCGCAAATACTCCAATAGCACTGGTCAACAAATTTTAATTTTTTTTTTTCGACATGGATGAAAATTAACTTTTCTTTATCAATCCATGATGCTGAACACGAAACTGACAATGAAAATGCCACTCGACTTCCGGTTTAATAATTATACGAGGTATTGTCGAAAAGTCGGGTTTCCCAATGTTCTAACGTAGTGGAATGACGTATGCTTGGTGTGCATGTGACTATTACGCTTGAACTGTATTATGCGAACTGCCTTTCCAAGTAAATTCATGAATCATAGTTTTTACATTAATCACAAAATAAATATTTTCTGCTATACTACTGTATGGTGTGTTCTTTACTACTTACGTGGGATTAAATCCGCTTCCTCTTTGCTTCCCTCTTGTAGTGAAGTTCAGGATCATCCCTGGTTACTGTCCAGCAATAGTCGACAAGCATTCCTCTACTCCATTTCCCTTGGTATCTTTTCTCCATTCCAGATATTTGTTGGTGGAAATGCTCACTGTGTTCATCACTTACCTCCCCACAACTTTTCGGGAAGAAATTGAGATGAGAGTAGAAAATGCAATTTAAGGAACATATTGCAACCTATTTTTTGATACGATGAAACCAAAATATTTACAAGTTTTTCATAGTCTTCAGCACGTTTGTTTCCCAAAAAAATTGTTGGAGACTTCTCCGAAAGAACTCCATGTACGTTTCTCAACATCACTTAGCAGGTGTTAGAAGATCTCGTCCTGGTGAAGTTGACGAATTTGAGGACCCACAAAAATTCCTTCCTTGATCTTCTGTTCACTGATTTTTGGAAATTTGTTAAGTAAATATTTGAATACCAAAGAGTATTGATCCAACTTTTTGACAAAGTTTTTGATCAGTCCAAGCTTTATATCAAGTGCAGGAAGTATAATATTTTCAGATTCAACGAGAGGTTCATTATGTACATTCATATTTCCAGTTTCCATACTTTGACGTAATGGCCAATCCTTTTTAATAAAATGAAAAGCAATGTCTCTGCTATTCCATTCGCAGAGGAAACAGCAATATTTGGTATAGCCTTGTTGGAGTTCAGTTAAAATAGCAACGACTTTCAAATTTGCACATATTTTCCATAGGTATGTACCTAGTTGTTGTATTTAATTGATTGAAGGAGGAATTTTAGGCTATCATACGATTCTTTCTTTTACACAGAATAACCAATAAGGATTGACGTCAATTGATTGTTGTTATGAAGCAGTACAGATTTTAGACTTTATACCGATGCATCTATGAACAACCGCCACTATTCGCAGATGTGCTTAATGCCCATAGCCCCCAACAAACCATTAACATCACTGCAGTATGTCAGATCTCCTTCGGTAGAGAAGTATTCTTCCAACATTTTTTGACCGTCACGATAAAATGACACCTTCACATTATTAGCCAGAAAATTCCATTGTTGAACTCTGGAGGCTAATAGCTCTCCCTTGGCTAACCTTGTGCTGTTCTGTAAGTTTAACATCACCTCCAAAGTCCGGATCTGTAGATGTGGAAGGTTGTGGATCGTATGGTTCGTCTTGTGAGTCTACGGAATAAGATTCAGGGGATGTTGGACCAGGTAGTTCATTACTATGCGCCACAGGACGAGAAGCAGAACGAATATTTGGAAATACAATTGTGTTCTTTTTAGTATTGGACATACGTTGTATTGATGGGACCATACAAAAAAATAAACAATCGTCTGTATGATTAGTGGGCTCCAGCCGAATCATGGGAATAGCAAATGACACCAATGATCTTCTGTGATTCATACAGTCCAGCAGATTCGTGTAGCAGGTCTTACAACGGAAATGTTGAGTCCAAGTCTTATCTTCATCTCCGAATTTGCAGTATTTACCGAAATATAGATTGTAGGCTGTTCTTACAGCAGGGGTAATATTTCTCCGCTGTCCAGAAAACACAATTTGACCACAAACATAACATACATTGTTAGCATTGATAATGCATTTACGTGATATTTTTTAACATCACTCAGCAATTTAATTAAATGTCAACCTTACCAGAAACGGACCACGTAATACGCAAACACGATCTTTGATAAATGCACACACTCAACCTAGTTTTATAAAGCCACAATCACGTCTGCACAAATTAACACCTCACAAAACAATGAATAAAGAGGTTTTGTGGCTGATCTTGAACAGTTCCCCCTTTCCTTACAACAAATTAAAAAAAAAATAAGATAAGAAAAGAAAAACTCAACATTTACTTCTTACAGCTATGGAATACCATATATATAGGGAACTTCTTCAAATCATTAATGCCCTGTAACTCAATTATAATTAGTCAATTGCGATTTTTAACTACAGTTTCGTATTTAGGAGACCAATATTGACTAGAAATTGTATATATCACTCATGTCGCATTTTGGCTGTTGACCAGTGTAGTTTGTCCAGATAGGATGGTTGAATGTTACGCCAGGCATCGTCGATGAATTCCCATAGCTGTTGAGTGTTGCTGGGTAACATCTTCCTGATGTCCCTATCGATTTGGTCCCATAGCAGTTCAATTGGTGAAAGATCAGCAGACCGTGGTGGCCACGTCATGAGAACTAATGCCCCTGCTGTTGCCTTGCGTTCCAAATAACCGCGTGCACAATTTGGATGTATGTTTGGGATCATTATCTTGTTGAAAAATAAACCCATTACCAACAAGACGACGACCAGAGGGGATGGCATAGTGAACCAATATCTGATGATACCCTTCTTTTACCAATGTTCCCTGAATGTTATGAAGGTCCCCCATCTGGTTTCCGGCAAAACATGCCCACACCATTACACTTCCACCCCCATGTTTCACTGTGGGAACAAGACACTCTTCTTTCATTCTCTCGCCGACCTTTCGACGCACAAAGGTTCGCCTATTGCTGCCAAATAATTCATATTTGGATTCGTCGGTCCAGAGTATTCGTTTCCAGTTATCCACAGTCCACAGTGCTTTTTAGCCCAGGCCAATCGTTTCGTCTTGTTCACACCTCGTAACAATGGCTTTCTAGTAGCTACTCTGCCATGCAGCCCTTCTTCACGCAACCTATTCTTCACCGTTGACACAGACACAGGCGTCACTCTGCTGTTATTCAGGGAAGCAGCGATGACTGGTGCTGTTAGACGCCTGTTCCGTTTGCTACTTACTGTAATATATCTATCGTGAGCTGCAGACGTTGCACGAGCTCTTCCACTACGTGCACGGTCAGCATGACTGTTGGTTTTACGATATCTGTCCAATGCACAATGAACAACAGTCTTGGAAATATTCAGTTTTCTTGCTATCTCGCGTTCCGAATAACCTTCATCTTTCAGTGCACATATCACAGCACGCTTTTCAACCGAAATCGCCTGTTCCCCACGATGACGGGCCATTTCACACAGCTCCACTTACCTTGCACACACAATAATGGGTTCGCAATGTCGCCTGCATGAACAGCAACTAACCCTGAACCACTGATAAGGATACGGCAGGAGTCTGGCTACCGTACTGACCAGTTTCACGCACACAGCTGCAATGTTGCCAGCTTCAGCAACGTTTTTGTCACTTTCCATTTTGCCAACCACATGCTACACATCGGAAAAAAATTGGTTTCGCGTCTTGCGAGGTTCAAACTAGACTACATTGCATTTTCCATGTGTATCATCGTCACGTCTTTCTTGGACAGAAACCGTTGGTTCCATACAACACTCCATACTGATTTTTTGGCCGTTTTTCATGGTGGTCTTAAACTTTTTGTCGGTAGTGTACGTCTACTCAATATGGCTGATTCTGAATAAAAATTTTGTGGTTTGTAATTTTTTTGTTTCATTTTAATGATTCTTGGAGGGGTCCATGTACATGCTTGTCTTTTAACTGCTACGTAGTCACGACTTTTTGACCTATTGCGCTCATTTTGGTCTCAATCGGCAGCTAATGAACCAAATTTTCACCCTAGTACATTTGCTAGCCATGGAGGTCGCTGTTTTCGTATACAGGAATTAGTCTCACCTTCTCTGCGACAGCCTTGTACTTCTTAGCATACATGAGTTTTACATTTTTATTTTTGTGACTAATTAATCATAAACATTGTAAACGTAGGTACTCCCAATAAAATCATAAACGTAGAATTCTAATGTTATTTGTTTACCATCTTTCCACATACAGCTACAGCCTTGCTCTATTGCAGATTCACGCCTCCAACATATCAAAAACGCCCCACCAATCAGGCAGCCAAAAAAACATCCCCAAAACCCACTATTCGAATAAAACCAATGGTGGGGGTACATTAGACGTTTAGTTACATACAACTAAAGGGTACAATGAGAAAAAAAGTTTGAGAACCGCTGTTCTGGAGCAATGAACGATCGAAAACAAATCGCCGCGCAAGTAATGGCTCGAGAGAGCTCGACCAATGATCGCGTGAGAGGGAAAGAGGGAAGGAGCAACGCGACTGCAGCTACCAGCCGTTTGCAGCAGCGCGCACTGTTTGCTCCGCCACTCCATTTACCCCCTTTATATCGTAAAGCGGGGTGTTGGTCCACAGACTCCTGGGACATAGTATAAGATTGAAATTATGATGCTGACGCTCCATAGAAAGCTCAATCGTATTGATTTAGTCAGTCGATCCTGTATGAAAATTATATTATTTGGCTATTCGAACCTCTCAACCAGGGCTCTCTCTCTAGGAACCCATCAACACGAGACAAGCCAAGACACCTGGCTAGGACCTGATTTACGAGCGGAGGGTGCTTCAGCCCCGGTCCTCTATCTACAAAGGATTGATTAATTTGGTGTTTTAAGTCCACTTTATGCACAGCAAGGCTAATCGGGACTGGACCTACAGTTTAAAGTGGGATCCGAACCACTATGTGCCTCCACTGGGTATCGAACCCAGGACCCCTTGATTACAAGGCGACGACGCTACCACTGCGCCATCGGGGAGGCCTCTATCTACAAAGGATACTTCTCTAGGAAGAATATGACTTTGAAAAGGAACAAGAGTTGCAGTGGCGGCGGGGTGGGGGGGGGGAGCAACAGCCCTCCAGAAATTTTGAGAGAATCAAAATTTTCAAGGGAAAGCAGAAAATAACTCGGGATAAACCAAAGTGGTAAATGTAAACCCCCTTAAAATTACACCAAATTACCATTTTTGTCCATGAAAAACGTTTGAAATTATTAAGAAAAAGTAATTTCAAAATACTTTATTGTGTATCCCACCCCCTCCTAGAGCACAGTTTGTAATATCCACCATTAGAATTCCAGTCCCCTACGAAAATAAATCCTGCGTAGGCCAGTGAGTGGCGGTGATTAAGGGGCAATTGCCCCCCGCTTTTGTAACTTGTTGCCCCTGCTGTGTGACCTCTTAATGCTTTGCCTACCAAGAGAAAGTAAACTTTCGTTGCCCAACCCCACGTTTTGGCACCTAATCGCTGCAACTGGATGCTTGTATGTAAACAAAAATAGAACTGAATAACCAATCATCTGACCGAACCTTATCTATAACAGCAATCAGTACATTCTATTATATTGAATACAAAATATTAAAATAATGGAGTATCCTCATCGTCCACTTCGTGTAGAATTTGTTTTATTATTTCATCCGAAAGCATGGAAATCTAGCCTTCGTGCTGGTTAATGGAGCGGAATTTCCGCGGGAGATTCCAAAGAGCGAGCATTTGGAACGCTCGGGACGTAAACTTAAAACCTCGTCAATGAGGTTGCATGCAAACCTTCAATTGAGGATTCGGGGCACTTTTTGTTTTCTGACCCGAATTTGAAACAGTTAATCGATCAAGTTTAGTGTTGTGATCCTTTGGATAGCTCTCGATGAATAGTGTTACGGGGATCATGAATTGGAAAAGCAACACGAACGTGCAAACTATTGTTAGCCTAAATATTGTATTTCTGTTTGGTTTGTTCGACTTCAGGAATTGGTTTAAGTAAAATAGGACGGGTAACGTTTTTGATGTTACACATTTTTTACTTCTTGTATGGGTTTAGTACATATTTTAAAATTTGTACAAAGGTACAGTCACCGGCAAAAAAATGAGACACCTATATCCTGAAATACTTAGGCTTACCATACGTCCGGGATTAGCCCGGACAGTCCTGTTTTTTTTAGAGCTGTCCGGGGTGATGATGTCCGGGGTGATGATGTCCGGGATTGCAAAATGTCCGAGGTTTTGAGAATGTGAACATGAAAATAGCTACCGGTATAGAATATTCACGACCAAAATGTATGACCGGCAAGGATCGATTATACCTTTTCTGATTTACAAGAGAGTACACAAGTTATTAATGCAATTGTAAAAGATGCCGAAAATATTGATGACCTATTTGATGAACAAGGTAATTCAAAACCAAAAGGTAGGTTGTGGTTCAAGTTCTGATTTGATTTTGATTTGATTTAGATTATTTTACTTCGCGTTTTGTGCCTCTTGGCTAATTTGCGAAGATGGGGATGAGTGATGAAATGATGAAATTGATGAATGGACATTCACAAACAACCAAGCCCGACCGGGATTCGAACCCGGGACCCTTAGCGTCGCAGCGCGATGTGCTAACCACTCGGCCACAGGGTCGGGCTTCAAGTTCTGAAAAAGTACCATATACAGGGTGTCCCACGAACGGCGCAACTGGGAATTAAGAGTGGCGTTACTTTGTAATCGAAACCTGTACATACATAAGTCATACACCAAATGTTAGCCCTGTCCAAGTAGATATTTTTAAACATAGAAACAACAAACGGGGTGCAGTGTTGTTCATGCAGTGTTGCCAAATGTAAGTGAAAGTGTATTTTTTTTCCACAAAGCATGGAAAATTGCATGTCAAACATTCGTACGGAAATTTGGACGTCAATTTCCACCTTGGGTAGGTGGACTATTTCGCCATCTATAGTTCAGAGAAGAAAACCGATCGTTTTCGCGTATAGCCAATCCTGAAATACCTCGTAAAGGCGTACAGGTCCAAATGGGTGTTTTAAAAAAATTATGAGGTACAGTGGCAACACTGTTGATGTTTGAAGGCAACAAAAGGTGTGTTTAGTGATGGTCTATGACATGGAAATACTGGAAACAGGAAAAAAAGAAAATGAAAATTATGGTGACAAAAGTGTTAGAGTAGGTAAGTAACACTTTTGTCACCATAATTTTTATTGCCTGTGACCGTACATATTTTACTGTTTTAGTGCATACTTATCCGGCTCTGTGATAACTTGCAGTATAAAATAGAATTAACTTTCACTTGCTTTGCTTGATGTGAAAGCTAGTATACTAAGTGAGTTATATTATCATTATTTGAGTGGACCCAAAGTAAAAAATAAAAAAAAAAATTAAAAATGTTAACTACAGCAGAATGCATTTTGTTCTTTACAAAACAATTCTGCCACATTTGTTGGTTTTGCGATTCCGGCCCGTAACCAGCATCTTTTAATTCTTTTTTTCTTTATGGGGGCAGATCCTTAAATGTGGAACAAAATTATCCGAAATGCTGTTGAAGTATTAGATGTGACCACCATCGCTATGGTAGTATTGCAGATAGACATACAATCATGGAATTGCAATATTATGGTCCAAAGTAATATAAAAAATCCAACTATGACCTGACAATCAATCAGCAACACGGTCATTTACAGGCAATGGCTGTCACACGGCTTGCAACTTGGTACTTATTGTTTACATTCAATTCTCAGGAGTATTCATAGGCGTAGCTAGAACTTTATATTTGGGTGTGCAGAAAGAAAAAAAATGAGGTCTTGTACCTTTTTAATAGCATATTTTGCAACACAATCACTTGACTCTTTAACTGCACTGATGTTTGTAAAGGAATATAAATTCACTAAATGACAGTGTTGAAAATTTCTGAATATATGTAGTAGAAAAAAATCAAATTGCATAGAAATTACACACACACAAAATGTTACAAACAAATACATCAAAATACACGTCATCTATAACATGAGACGTCTGTCAAAAGGTACAATGTTGTTAAACTCATCAATAACTTCATTTACATCAATAGACGAAGCTTTTTCCTGTTAAACAAATAGCAAGAGCAGGGCTTCCAATCTATCCTGCTTCTGAGTTGCTCTTAATTTAGTTTTAACTTGGGTAAGCTTGGAGAAAGCTCTCTCACACGTCCAGCTTGTGACAGGTATAGAAGAAAGGCGCTGTAGTACAGAGTAGAATGCAGTAAATATCTTCTTTCTTCAATGACATAAAAAATCGAAAATCTATAGACACTCGTCTCATCAGCGATAATGCACACGTTTGTACCAAGTAATGACATTTTCAAACTGCCGCTTATTTTCTCTCTTATTGAAATATCTGTATTTCATTCTCTTTGATAAAGCAGCCCATTAGGGTGTGCCTAGGCACAACCGGCACACTACGAATAGTACTGTAAGCCGCGTATTAACAATACTTTCAAATTTGTTTTTAAATAATATAACAATAAATTCTCTTTTACCAATACCAACGAACAGGCATGATAATTCTGTTCAGAAAAAAATATATTTGTGTAATAGCAACAATTCTTAACATGAACATGTCTGAATGTAAAATGAACAAAAAAAAGGGGGGACATTTTTTGCATCACGACCGCAGTTTGAGACAATCTGGACAGGAATTTAAAAAAATGGACTGTCCCGACTAAATTGGTACTTCTGGTAGCCTTGCATCAATGGTTGTAAAACCAAAATTACTAACTATTGCAGACTGAAGACTTTTGGAGCCTGCATCTTTCCATTAATTTATGCAAGGGCAAAATCAAAATTCTTACAAAATCTGAAAAAAGCCGCCAATGTTATTTTCGTAGGTTACTGAAGGTTCACACACATGCTTCATTTTTAGTGCTGTCGTTTCAGATATTTCGGGCAATGGGTTGAAACACTCCCAAGCCCCTTCTAGGCACGCCGTGTTGTTCACTATAATAAACTAATTACACCCAGCAATTTTATTTGAGCTAACATCACCGTTAGGAGGGAGCCTAATTTGATTTGGCTGCATCGGATACTTCGAGAATATTCCTCTCTGTGAATGATTTCCCATTCCTTCAATGGGCAAGCACGGCATATTGTACCCAGCGACTTTAATGGAAATTTCCTGAGTAATTTACCTAGCTAATTCCTGACGTCATGTTGCCAAGGCAACGGCCTAGAGGTTGCCTCGGTGAGAAACGAAGTTTTACTTACCTGCACGTCCGATATAGTTCTCGTTGACTCGTCTCTTGGCTGTGAGCTCCCCCGTAGTGGCCAATTCGCGTGGTGGCCATATTGGACGAGGCGGCCATTGTGACTTTTGTTTTGCTTTGGCGAAGGCTGTGTCCGAAAGGTGGAAGACTGTACTTGAAGCGAGCATCCTTTGAGTGAACTCGCATTCGGTCTTGAAATCTTGGACTGTAAGTGAAAGTCTTTCGAACTGCACTTCGACTGCAGCGCCAAATATGATCGGTAGATAAAGCTAAGAACACATTGGTTTTGTCGCCCTATAAACAGCATTTTAAAAAGTTCTTACACTTAAATTTTCACACAACAGAAGAACTACAACTAAAACCTGGCTGACTTTCGACTTACATGACATTAAACAAGTGATTGATTGACTTGCTTCATTTTACTCCTCTTTATGTGCCACTTTTGGTTAATTTGCGAACATGGGCGTCGGCAAAGGGGGGTCATCCGGTCGGTCGACCCCCCTGAAAATTTCAGTCTACTTTTTTCAATGTATGGCAATTTATAAACGAAGCATTTTATTTCACCTCATTTTGCGTCATTGTTTAAAAATGGTCTTGAGATATCGATTTGATTTGATTTGATTTGATTTTAAAATTTTTGGGTGCGTCAGCACTAAGGCCACTTTGCACCCGTCACACTATACGGGGTCCAGTCCCTTACCGTTACACGTAACAACTCTAACGTTGCTTAATTAAAATCATAAAAGATTAAAATGTTCTGACTGTTGTTAAAAGCCGAGGCTGCAAAGAACACTCAGCACAAATAAGGATAAAACACAAACAAAATTATACTGGCCATGGGGCCAGTCGCCAGAGCCTCGTTAGTCTTTAGTCCAGGGTGCACTACGTGGAAGTGAGGTTGACTTTTGGGCGCCTACGTGGAAGGTACCCCTTACACCCCTTGAGATATCGAATTTGGTACGAAACGTTCATAGATTGCAACACTGAAACTCTGTTAATTTGTAACTTTCACACGGTTTGAAGCTTATACTACTGCGTTTGCTGCTGCTTCTGCTACTAATGTTCGAAGTAACATGTAATCTTGGTTGTAATAAGTACTATATTATTCATCTGCTACTGCTACTACTACTAGTAGTAGTAATAGTAATGATAATAATATCATGATTTAAAATACCGATAATGCAATAATTTTAAAAATGAACCCCTCTTTGACAAACTTCTGCATATGCCACTGGTCTGTATCACAACATTTTTGAGGGTACGGGGTGTCTTCGACATCTTCGATTCGAACCCTCTAGGAAAATTTCTGGCGACGCCCGTGTTTGCGAAGATGGGGATGAGTGATGATATGATGAAATTGATGTCCAGGCAGGAATTTGAACCCGGGATCTCTGGCGTCCTAGAGCGTTGTGCTAACCACTCCACCACGGGGGCCGGCATCAAACAAGTGAATAAGGAAACAATAGTAAACGAGCGTGCAATGTCGCGTACTGCGGATTCGATTGATCGTTTAATTGGCGCTTTCGAATTGCACTAGGTGACGTCACTTCCGACAAGACCGCACATCAAGCCTGTTTTGTTTTTTTTGGAAATTTCGGACATAGCCGAAGATTGACATACACTTTGACAGTTTTATAGGCCATGTCCGTTAATAAATCCGTTGAGAGAAGTTATAAAACAAGCACCCGATGAGATTTACCCAGTGTTTAGTTCAACTTTTTTCGTTTATATTGTAAAAGAACACATTTTGTATCTCCCTACGCTTCCAACAGGATATTTTTCTTAAAATTCTACAACCTTGAAGGTCAGAATTTATTACAGCATTTTAAGAATGGTACACAATTTATTTCTAATAAATCATATAATGAACATACAGAATTCGAAAATGCATTAAACCAAGTTCCTCCCGATAGTGTAATGGTAACATCGTCGCCAAAATATGGGGTCTCGGGTTTGATACCCAGAGAGGCACATGGTACGTAGTTCTGGTCCCGCACTAAACTGTAAGTTCACTCCCGATTAGCCTATCTGCGCGTAAAGTGGACTTAAAATTAGATCTAAAGCATGGAATAAATGCTGATTCACTTTTGACTCATTAATTGAGAGTTTAAACGTGTAATTTAGGTTTATTGAAAACGATAATGTTTATTCTTCGCAATTAATACATTTTTAGTGCATCACATGAAGCAGAGGGTAATAAAAGTACTCTTGATGCATTTATCTGTGGATTTTGATGAGCAAAGAGTGCACCATTAGCAGTTCATGCACTGTGATGCGTTATTGGAAGAAGTTATACATACACCGTGTTCCAAAATGAATATCGGGGTTTTAATTAAGTGTATCTTCTATTACATATACATTACAGAAATGAAACATACCTTAAAAGGAAGGGTAACTCAAACAGTTTTTTGTCACAAGTTACAAGTGTTCAATGTGGGATCCCCTTGTGACACGGCACACATCTAGTCTGTAGGCAATTTCTTCCCACACTGAAGCTAGCATGTCTGTTGTAACAGACTCCACAGCTGCATCAATCCCGCGTTGCAATTCAGGGAGGGCGGCAGGTAGCGGTGGCACTTATACCCTATCCTTTACATACCCCCTCAAAAAGAAATCGCAGGGGGTGAGGTCGGGAGATCTTGGGGGCCATTGCAGAAGAGCCACGACATCCTCACAATGACGACAGATCCATCGTTGGGGAAAAACAGCATTCAACCAATTCCGTACTTCACGATGAAAGTGAACGATCCAGTTGAGGGTAGAACCATTGCTGGAGCATGTCCAAATACGCAGTAGCAGTGATAGTGTTTTCCACAAAGAAGAAAGGTCCATACACTTGTTCTTTGGATAGAGCACAACAGACGTTCACTTTTGGCGAATCCCTCATGTGCTGCACTGTTTGGTGTGGATTTTCGTATTCACTCGGCTTCATCACTAAAGATCACACTTGCAAGAAAATCATCTTCCATGTCCAGTACATTTTCGCAGAAGTTGGCACGGCTCACATTAACTTCAGGCTTTAGGGCCTGTAACAGATGTAGACGGTACGGCTTCACGTGCAATCTCTTTCGTAACACCCTCCAAACAGTGGTGGACGGCATTGACAGTTCTCGACTCGCCCGCTTTACAGATTTCCTGGGACTCCCACCGAAACTTGCTCTGACCTGTTTCACTTGCTCATCTGGTAGACGTGGTCTTCCGGAGCTCTTCCCTTTGCACAGGCATCCCGTATTCTTAAATTGGTTGTACCATCTTCGGATGTTGTTATCCGATGGGGGATCACATCCATATTCCCGCCGAAAAGTACTTTGCGCTCCAATTGCTGAGTTACACCTTGCGAATTACAAAAGACAAAGGCTTTACGCTCAGGAGTCATCTCCATCTTTACTACTAGCGCCGTGCTGCGGCGGAGTTACGAAACATCACCTGCGAAGTAGAGACAAAAACTGTTTGAGTTACCTTTCCTTTTAAGGTATGTTTCATTTCTGTAATGCATATGTAATAGAAGATACACTTAATTGAAACCCCGATATTCATTTTGGAACACCCTGTATTTGTGTCACATGACATATTTTAAGTCCTATGTCTAGGTCACAAAAATGAGCCAAAATATCTCGTGGGAAATTTTATAATTGTACATATTCGTATTTAAGTAATTTTATAGGGTGACGGTGAGTTGCACCCCGAGAATACCTAAATGGGCGAGATGCACCGCTAAACTCTTCGAACCAAGGGATCAGTTGCACCGCTAAACCCTTCGGACCAAGGGGTAAGTTGCACCGCTTGCCCTTTCTCCACTAATTTTCCCTTTACACTTTTCACAGGCTTAGCACTGTCATCGCTAAACGCTCATGGCGTGTTTAAAAATTTGCGGATGGATTTCCTTTGGTCTAATTTTACCTCTTTGTTTCAATTTTATTTCTCCTTATCCTTCTTTGAACTGTAGTAGGAAATAGCCTTTAAGAAATCAAATCGTGTTATTCCCTTATTCGTATATTTCTGCTTAATTTTTTCCATTCTCTGTTTCAGAAATTTACTATGTTTCTTTGTGACATCTGCACTATTTTTTAAACCATATACATCAACCTGGGTCTGCTTAATCACTTCAATAAAAGCATAAATATTTGGATTATGTGCACTGAAATTGGAATTGAATTTCGCGTGAAACAATTCACAAACATTAGTTGTTCTTTCTTTTTACGCATCTCCATTTAAGTCCTTCTTGCGTTTCATGCTGCCTGTAAAATTTATGACTACCGTAAACCATAAGCCTATGTCCTTTTTCGCTCATCATGAATTCCATTACTACTAAGAAACTTCAAGCAAACAAAAGAACTCCAGCTGACTGCGCTAGTCCAGTTAGTGAGCCTACCAACAGTCCAGAGCGCGTGCAACAGGGATAGCGATAGGTGCTGGGTAGAGATGACGCCAGCGGCTCGTTTGTTGATTGGCTGCTCCGGGACTTATGACTCGCTCCAAAGCTGCCAATGCAAAACAGCCAGAGATGTTACGAAAGTAATCTCACCCTACGTACCTTCAGACAACACACGGTTACCACAGCACATGCAAACGCCTGTTTGACTAGAAGAGAGGCGGACACTGGCTATGACGTCATGTATCCGGAACCGGTGCAACTCGCTTGTTTGGTCACGAGGAAGTCGGGTGTCGCCCAGTCGTTTGATTGACATGTTATGCCAGCGGTGCAATAATTATGTAAGAAAATGTATTTTCTTTACATATATTTATATTAGCGCTGAACCAATACCACTTTGAACGCACATCGATGCTAGAAGAAAGCAACAATTAAAACTTGCTCAAAATATTGATTAATATTGTAAACATAAATTTAGCAGGGTTTTCCTTTAAAACATTAAAAAATTTCCTCAGAATATTAAAATACAGTTTTTGTCGCATAATATTGGTGCAAAATCAACGGGAACCTCGAAATAATTTTGCACAACTTCCAAGACAATTAGACTGCGAAAGTGTTGTGTAGCGTTTTTGTGGACCCCGTGAATGATCCAAACAACGGGAAAGTTTCGGCCGGGTATCGGGAAATAAAATCGAACCGATACATCAGCCTTAATTTATATAATTCACATTTATATAACAACTAGCTAATTGGCAGGCGTTGCTCGCGTATTTATTTATCCCAATCTTCCATTAGACAGGAAAATAATGAATTCTAACTATAGTGTAAAACTAACTTGGAGTTGAATGGGATTGGGAGTGTCACTATTCATCTTAGCGACCCGGAAAACTATGGATTCCACACTAATATCGGTCGTTTTCGATTATTTTTACATGTCACCCCACCCCCACCCCCAGGGGTGCCACGGGTGTCTTACCCCCACAGTATTTCTTTCCAGGTTGCAACTGATACGCGTACCAAGTTTGGTTGAAATCGCTCCAGGCATTCGCGAGTTATACCGGAACAAACATACACACACACACGCATACATCCATTTTTATATATTAGATAAAGAATTTACAGTAAAGTCCGCTTTTTTAAAATATCATTTTTAATATTATTTTTGCAGGCTATATTGTTAGTTTCTTTTTTTAAAAAACTTCAACTTTTGACACTTCCTAACAGATATACTGACGGAGTCTCCTAAAATTATATTATTTGTAGTTGATGGATGATCGAAAACCACACACCCGTGGGTGATGGACAATTACCACGACGCCCATATGGGACCTGCTCCAGAGGTCCCGTAAATCTCCTTAGGGATATCCGACACGCGGGTCATCCGGAAGATAATCTACCCACGCAGGAGCGCGTACCCGAAATCCCCATTTGCGTGGCAGCCAGCCCACGCAAGTTCGACTACCCGCCGAAAACGCTTCTGAGCAACGTGCTCTACGCCAACGCCGCCTTGCGGGGAGCTGGCGAACTTCGTATCGATCCCATCTCGATGCAGAATGGTTCCTGTTGTGCGAGAGGGAATCTGAGTCGCAGTGAATGAAAAAAAAACGAGAGTGGCACAACGCCCACGACGTGACGTCAGATTGTTTTTCTCGAAGATGTACTTTTATCCTGTATCGCAAGAGCCTTTTTTCCTTTCGCCAGTTCGGTGCATAAAACTTTGATCGGTTGAAAGCAAGGGGCGGGCTGAAGTTCTCAATAGACATACTTTCATTTTATGATAGAACTTGGGTTAAACTTGAAATTTATTTACAACTCTGCACCACAAAACATTGTTCACATATTCTTCCTCTCTTCATTTGTTGAAATTAATATCGTATGATTACAACCTTACACGACAAAACATTGCTTACATATTCTTCTTCTTTTGATTTTTGGAAGTTTACACCGTGTTTACAACCGTGCACGACAAAACATTGCTTACATATTGTTTCTATTTTCAGTCGTTGAAATTTATATCGTATGTTTACAACCTTGGACGACGAGACACTGTTTAACTGTCTACATAGTGTGAAGGGTGCAAAAAGACCAAATGCCATTCATTCATATTCATCCTCTTTTGATTTGTTGTTTTAAGTCCACTTTATGCACAGTAAGGCTAATCGGGATTGGGCCTACAGTTTAAAGTGGGATCCGAACCACCGTGCCATGTACCTCCACCGGGTATCGAACACGGGACTCCTTGATTACAAGGCGACGTCGCTATCATTGCGCGCGCCATCGGGGAGACCCTCATCCCATCCTCTATTCATTATTGCAATGTATTTATTCAAATATATGGTCTACAACCTTACACGACAAAGCATTGCTCATATATTCCTCCTCTTTTTCATATGTTGAAATTTATATAATTTTGTTTACAACTTTACATGGCAAAACATTGATTCTTGCTCTCTTCAGTTGTTGATATTTATATCGTATATTTACAATTTTACACGACAAAACATTGCTTACATATTCTTCCTCTTCTCATTTGTTGAAATTTATATAGTATTTTTACAACCCAAGACGACAAAAAATCCTTTCACACTATTTTCCCTAGGTATATTTCTCTACTGTCGTGTAATAAAGATAGCTGTATACCTTGGTAGGAGCTCCGGTGGTTCAGTTGGTAGGGCGTCTAACTACTACGCAGAAAACCTGGGTTCGAATGATTGAATTAATTTATTTTACTTCGTATTTCTGCCAGTGTTGGCTAATTGTGAAGATGAGAGATGAAAGGCGATGGGATGAAGTAAATGGACAATTACAAACACACACATTGACGGCACACATGTCCAACAGAGGATTATACAGGCCATGGGTCCAGACGCCAGAGCCTCGTTAGTCTGCAAAATGCAATCCAGGGTGTACTACGTGGAAGTGAGGTTGATATTTTGGTGTACTACGTGGAAGTGAGGTTGATATTTTGGTGTACTACGTGGAAGTGAGGTTGATATTTTGGTGTACTACGTGGAAGTGAGGTTGATATTTTGGTGTACTACGTGGAAGTGAGGTTGATATTTTGGTGTACTACGTGGAAGTGAGGTTGATATTTTGGTGTACTACGTGGAAGTGAGGTTGATATTTTGGTGTACTACGTGGAAGTGAGGTTGATATTTTGGTGTACTAAGTGGAAGGGTCAGCACTTACACCACTCCTGGTTCGATTCCCGGGGTAGAAGATCTGATGTGGGAATTTACAGACCCTGTCGCTGCACAAGGCGTATTTTACGGTTCACCCAACCTCTCATAACATGGGTACCTGGATGCAACCATGGGGGGTAAAGATGGAGCGTGGTTCCAGAATGCCCAAGATCGTGAATATCTAGAGCCCATATCTCTCCTCTATGAGTCTCAACGGCTTCTTGCAATGCGAATTGGAAGGTTTTTATATAAACTAAAGGGTTTTTCATAAAGTGCGCAGTTTTTGAAAATGCAATAACTCAGCCAAAATTGCATGAAAGTTGACATTTTGTTTTTTTATTTCTTTACACATTTACTACGATTTAATAATTTAAAAGTTAAAAGTGTCCGGCATATGCTCTTATGCGATTTAAAAGTGAAAATGATGTCTGGCATATGTCCACCTCCGTTTTGTAAGCAGGCAGTAACTCGATCTGTGAAGTTCACCATGACTCTCGTGCAGACGTCTCTGTCGATTGAACCAATTACCCGTTGGATTTCCCTCTTCAATTCGGGGATAGTTTGAGATTTTGGTCAGGAGGTGTGATTGGCCCCTTCTTTTTTGAAGATGGGAACGAAAATGCAGTTACGGTAAACGGTCCTCGTTATCGGGACATGATCAGAAATGTTGTGTGGCCTGCTCTGGATGAACTGGATACCGTGACTATGTGGTTTCAGCAGGACGGGGCTACCTGTCACACATCCAACGAGACAATAACCTTACTGCAAGAAAAGTTTCCTGGCCGTGTGATCTCACTTCGTGGTGACCAGGAGTGACCTCCGAGGTCTTGTGACCTCTCCGCATGTGATTTCTTTTTATGGGGTTATGTGAAGTCACAAGTGTACATGAACAAACCTCAAACAATCCCCGAATTGAAGAGCGAAATCCAACGGGTAATTGGTTCAATCGACAGAAACATCTGCACAAGAGTCATGGTGAACTTCACAGATCGAGTTACTGCTTGCTTACAAAACCTAGGTGGACATATGCCAGACATCATTTTTCACTCTTAAAATCTCATACGGGCATATGCCGAACACTTTTCACTTTCAAATTATTAAATCGTAATGAATGTGTAAAATAATAAAAAACAAAATGTCAACTTTCATGCAATTTTGGCTGAGTTATTGCATTTTCAAAAACTGCGCACTTTATGAAACACCCTATATATAGTGCGGTTCATTCCAAAGACACCAGCCAGGTAACCAATAAGATGTCGGACCTCCCTTCGCTATTATTACAGCATTTACTCTTCGGGGCAGGATTTCCACTAAGTCTTGTAGCCTCTGGAATAGTTAGATGGTTTTCGGTCGAATGGGTCTGGCACGCAACTGACGCTCATCCCAAAGATGATCTTTGGGGTTCCAGTCGGGGCTTTGAGAGGGCCAGCTAAGCACATACACCTGATAGTTCTCCAACCACGATGCAATGGACCCATCTTTATGGGCAGGGGCATTATCGAGCTGATAGAGAAAACTGTCCCGAACCAAGGACCTCTTGATTACATGGCGACGACGCTACCACTGCGCCATCGGGGAGGCCCTCTTTTACCAGTTGGTTTTTACAGTGGGTTTTCAGAATAAAGGAGACTATTCAAGAATGTCGATACCTTCATAGTCATCTTTGATAGTTTAGGAAATACTTTTTTTTATGAGTCCAGAAGTTCTGAAGAAATTCTTCCTTGATGATCTGGAAATGTGAATTTTACAATAAGGGATTTTTGCCTCGATGGGGTCTGTGCGCTGTGAAAGTTTCTATAGTGGCACGTTTATAATGTATGTCGTTTATAATATATATTTCGAAATGAGAGATAAGACCAAGACTTGACCTTGGGGACCTGTACAACAAAGAGGTCAAACATAGAACGAGACAGACATTTACCACTCGACACGACACTCAGACACTGTCATCTTCCTCTCGATAGCATTCCTACATTCTTTCCTCCTCCAAAGACAGGCAATACCTGTGTAACCAATCAAATAAACTATTCTAACAGATTCTTTAGAGTACGTACACTATATAGCCAAAAGTCACCGAACACCAAAGTGAACATGGTGGTAGTGTCATGCACATACTGGTTCGGATCCCATTTCAAACTGTAGGTCCAGTCCCGATTAGCCTTACTGTGCTTAAAGTGGACTTAAAACACCAAATCAATCAATCAAACCAACTGTTATAAGTAGTGTCATTATTCAGAATACAGGTTTCAGATATTCAAGCGTATACAGCGAGACTTATCAGTGATAGCCAGACTTTCTGCCGCACTTTTTGTAAATAGCGACGATGAGAATGAGTGATGATATGATGAAATGAATGATGGGCCATTCCCAAAGAACATTCATGCCCAGACCGGGATTTGAACCTGGGACCCCCCTTTGCCGTAGTGAGCTGTGCTAACCACTCCATCACGGAGATCGGCTGGTCTACATGTGATGAGTAGCCGAAATGAAAAATGAATGCACGTGGTGTCGTTTCCAGATCGGTAAAAAACATAGAAATGCTTTGCGATATCTAAACTCCGAAATTTGTTGTAAAAGACGATAAAAACAGAATTTTGTACGGGAAAATCGAGCCTCCTTCAGTAGGGAGAGGAAAACTACCCTTAGGATAGTTTTAGTTTTGCCATCATCCATCAATTGCTGCATCATCGCATGGCTGGTTTAGTTCTAATTTTGAGAAAAATCAGCTGAGCCGAAATGTCCCTTCCGGGCTAACCTGGATGTCAGGTGGATTCCCCAAGCGAGTCTTAGAGGCTGAGATGCAACTTTCATTGATTTCCTTCTCCCTTGCGGCAAAGTCACTTCTCAAGTCGCCACAGAGGCGCCACCATCGACTCTTTCCTCTTCTTGCACAAATCCCAGACGAATTGTGTTGTGACAAGAAGGGAGATTATCATTTTAAACAACCTTCAGTGTTATTTTATGAGTTTGTTTGGATGTTTTACATTTTGTATTCAGGATGTAAGGAATCTCTAGCGCCACCTCTCGTAAAAATCGGCTCTAGTAATTAGGGCCGGATTTAGAGGCGGCCCTGGACGCTTGAGGTCTGCAGAGAAGGGTTTCCATCTGGAAAGGGGCCTCGATTGGGATAAAAAAATGTTTTGATAAAGATCAGAAAATGGAGAAATCATATATTCGTAATGCGATATAAATGTAAATTGATTTATTGATGTTAATCTAAATAACAACATTCAAATTATAATACACGTACATAAGCGTGTTACATTTATATGCAACAAAAATAACATGTATTTATTATGAAAAACTCAATATGCTGACCAAGGCAGAGATTTATTTTATTATAAAACATAAACTAAACGTAACGTTTCAACCTTCTAGCAAGGTCTTCTTCAGACTCTGCACCAAGTACAAATGTAACAAGGTACACAACAGGACGATATATACTGCTGGACAAAAAAAACCGGACACTTGCATTTTTTGTGATAACGCAATGGGTCGATAAAAGCTCTGGTACAAGGGCTAACTAAATGTTGCAGAAACTGAATTAAGTACGAATGCATAAACAAAGTCCGAGCCTATGAATGGTGCATATGGTACTACATGATCTGCCGAACATTCTGTAATATACCTGCGAGCTGTTATTGCAATTCAGATGTCAAATGTTAAAGTGTCCGGTTTTCATTGTCCAGCAGTATATATACACAAACATTACTCCCCTCCAAACTATTAGAAAGTTGTTCTGGAACATTCTAGCAGGTGGCTTTCCCTTGTCAACTGTACTTTCACCTGAAAGGCTAAACATTTTCTTCCATTGGAATGTGGTTGGACTCTATATCTCACGCTCTTTTTCCTTCATTCTTCTTCCTTCTTCTCTCCTCTTTCTCTCTTGTCCTTTCCACTCTTTCTAACACCTTCTTCCATTCTTTCTTTATCTTCAGTCCCCCATTCCAGTTCATTGTGTCTTCTTCACCTTTCTTCTCTATTTCCTTACCCTCCTTCCATTTTCTCACTAGTATTCTCTTCTCCCTTCCTATCTTCTTAGCCTCATCCCACTCTATATCATGTTCTGTTTCCTGTTTAAATATCGCATTTCTCTCTCTCTTAAGTTGTACATCATCCCTATGTTATTTATTATGTTAATAAACGTGTTACGTGATCTACGGCTGAAAAAATTACTAACTTCGTTACATTTGGTTCCAACCTAGACGGAGAGATGTTGATATACATATTCCCTTTGTTAACCGCCCATACGTAGCATCAACTGTTTTTCTCCTTTCGCCGTCATATCATAACTTAATTTGGGACAATTTTTCTTAGTGCACTATATGATGCAAAGAAGGCGATGATCATTACCTTTCGGCAAAGATAATAGCGCTTCCGTTGCAGCTTTTCGAGGGATTCTGCCTCCGACGTGAAGCCAGCAACCTCCCACAGCTCATACACTGGGATAGGGGAAAAGCTAGTTGTAGAACCAGAAAACCGTATAAATGGATAGGGAGCGCTCCAATGGAAATTTGAAGTTACTTTAGATTTTCCCTCGCTCGAGCAGGAAAACAACACCCGAATTTTCGGGAATAATTTGCTTCAGAACTAAATTATGCTCTTATATTCTATACACTTGAACCTTGATAATTAATTTACTCATCAATGTCCAAAAATAAATTTGCAACCTAAGCAGCAGGCGCCACTGATTCACACATATGCACGTACGTGTGTGCTTCTATTTTGGTAAATTTATGTAGCTTTGCAAGAAATCAAGGTTAATCACGGCAACGATGAGATGATAATGGGCCAAATACTATGACACAATCATAGCTTACCTTCTAACCTAGAACTCATGTCTATGCAGCACATTAACCACCTTGCCACAGGCAGCGTACACAAGCGAACGCGCATGCACACACACACACACATACAAACATGTACATACGTATGTTTGTATGCCCCCCCCCCGATGGCATGGCACAGTGGCAGCGTCCACGCCTTGTAATTAAGGGATCCCGGGTTCGATATCCGGTGGAAGCACATATTGGTTCGGATCCCACTTTAAACTGTAGGTCCAATCCCGATTAGCCTTACTGTGCATAAAGTGGACTTAAAACACCAACTCAACCAACCAACCAACGTATGTTTCTATGTCTGTGAGAGAGTTACGTTTTAAAATTACCAATCAATGATCATTAAACTTGTGTTGTATTTACGTTCCTATTACATTATATATTTATACATTAAACAAATTATGATGCAACAAGGAGTCAGTTTTGCTTCAATGTTCTTTCATTTTTTTACTCTCTCTTTCTCTCTCTCTCTCTCTCTCTCTGTGTATGCATATACCTTAAACGCTTTCCCTTATTAAATAATACTTATTAGTAGGACATTGAATTTTCGCGATGCGCGAAATCGCGAAATGTGAAAAAAGATGCAATTTTGAACATTCTGCACGTAACTACACCCCCAATGATGAAATATGCATGAGTTTTATTCGCGAAGTAATGCGAAACGTGTGCTTTTCCACGAAATGAACGCTTTAAAAAAACGACAATCGAGGTTGCGCGCGCAAACTGTCGATTTGTAACGAAACGTTTGCCTAAAGTTTCCTACCACTTGCAGCTGAAGAACGTTTTAGCTTCGATCACATCAGGAAGATGCTACAAATTGGGATTTCCCATGCACATAATCTTAGTTCGAAAACTTCGTTCCCTGTCAAGCTTTCCCCGAATGTCTACTCAACTTCCAGTTTCATTGAACTTGCTAGCTGTAGCAGCGATAAGATTAGTCTGTTCCCGCACATCAAGGGAAACAATGGTGTCATTTGTGTTCAGTCATGAATGAATTTTGTTTGTCATCATGTGATTTTCAGCATGTGTTTGTGTATGTGCAGTAGTAATTATTTTATTTGTTGGACAGCAAGGATATCCTTTAAATATATACAATCTCATTTGAGATATGCAATTTAGAAATGAAGTGATTTTGTATTGATGTTTTCTTTTTGGTTGGACAGCTAAGTACTTGTGTATGTGTACAGTATATAAAATTGAACTAGTTTATCAATTTATAGCTCTTTTGTATGTTGTTTCCTCTCATAATGAAAAAGTGTGCTTCATTTTTCTTTCACCTCTGGTATATACCGCTGATCTATCATTTTATTTACCGCTCTCCTCAGTTTTTATTTACCATAAATTTGTCTCCCTACTTATTAGACACATTTTCCGCGAAAGATGCCTATGTTTTATGCAGAATATTCAGATCCTAATGAAGTCTTAATATGTACTATATTATATTTTTCAATAAATGGATTAGTCCATTCTAAGCAAGTGGCCTTTGTCCCCATTTCATTGGCAAGGCAAAGGCTGTTTAATTGTTCGGTATATAGATTGGATGTATGAATACAAATGTCGTGCGTACGTAACGATTTCTAGAATTATTTAAAAGAGTACCTCTACGTTTTTGAATGACACCTGTTCGTTTTATTTTTCAGGAAAAGGGGAGAAAGAAAGTCCAGAAAAGGAGAAGGAACCGCCCAAGGCCAAGAACAAAAACTCACCGAAAACAGGTAAAAATATTTAAAATCAAGATGAATCATATTCAAACATTAAGGTTTTCTATCAATTTGATTATTCTTTCACGCAAGTGACCATATGTAACTGAAATTTAGCATTATTATCATTTAATTTATTAATTTTTCTTAACTTTAGTGTTCTTGTAATTTTACTTATATTTTTACTACCGTTTTCTTGTTTCTCTTCCTCGTTCAACTTCACCGATTCTCTATAAGCATACATTTAATATTTCTTTACGTTAGTTAACCTCAATTATTCAATTGTTACTCCAATGAATTTAAATTTTTTTTCAATTAGCCCATTTGCATTCTTCATATATCATCTTGATAAATATTATTATTTATAAGATGAATATTTAATTTATGATTGATTGATTGATTGAGTTGGTGTTTTAAGTCTACTTTATGCACACAATGGCTAATCTGGACTGGACCTACAGTTTAAAGTGGGATCCGAACCACTATGTACCTCCACCGGGTATCGAACCCGGGACCGCTTGATTACAAGAATATTTAATTAATATTCGAATGCTAATGCCTTTGTGTTATGCCATGTAAGATATGAAGAGTATGTTTTTAATGTAAAATATTACAGCAAACTTCTTACTCTAAAATAAAATCTTGTTTTAAGCACACTTTATGCTCATATAGGCCAATGGGAACTGGCCTTAGAAGTAAAGTGGAAGCCAATGCCAACGTTCGAAATTAACGGCCTCAAGTCGCAAAAATCGGCTAGAATTTTTGATTTTGCGCCTACGTAAATTTTTCAAGTCGCAGATCTTGGCAACTAGATAGTGTCAGCGATCTACCGACAAAGCAGTTATCAAAGCGGTTAACTGATTCCTTACTCGACGCATTGGTTGCTTTAGCCGCAACCATAACCACAACGTGGGCCCTTTTGTGTCCTTTAATTTTCGAAATACATAAAAAAAAAATATGTAGGAAAGTATGATATTGCATGCTAAATGGCTCAAAGACTTAACTTCCATAAAGGGTAATATCTGTTATAAATTCCCACTCAAGTTCTATTTATTTTTATGCAACAAATTAAAATTGCTAAACACTGAATGAATAGATTAAATATCAATTAAAATATTTTATATTTAACAAATATCTACATTTTTAACAACAACATAGCATTTTATTGCTCATTTTTATGAACATCAATAGAGAAGATTTTTGTGGCAGCGGTTTATTACTTGCTATGGGTTTACAATAAACTGCAAATGCTATTAATTTTATTTTGATTAAGTTTTAACATCTAAAAAAATGGGAAAATGTTTAAGTGTTTCATACATGAGTATATTCCTTTTTCCATTGAGGCCTAATGAATTAAGAACCAAATAACCAGTTTCAAAAACTGTCTGTTACCACTGTTGGATGAATTCCACTATGAAATCGAATTTAGGACCCTTACTTGTAAGGTGATACCGTTAGTCCTTGTACTATACGGAGAAGCACGTGCGATTATTTGTTAGTAATCTAGAAAAGGAATGATATTATATGAATGACGCTTTTATATTGTACAAATTGCATACCTTCATATCATTAACTCATGGATAACGAACCTGAGTGACGTCAGAACTAATTTAGATATTTCTTCCTTGTAGAGTTCCCAAGTGACGTGATCAGCAAAAATAAGTAACGACATCGAGTGCCACTTCCAACCCTCGCCTAGAAGATGGGACACCAAAAACTACACCAAGAAGTAATCAAGAAGAGCATTCAAAACAACTACACATAATTACAGTTACAATTATACAGACAGATGTTACAATCGAAATCAAAAAGTAAATTATGTTGCTTGAAACTCTCGGTTATTGAGTTAATGCAGTTAATAGTTAATACTTTTAAAAAATGTGCTGTGTTCTAAGTTTCTGCAAAACGCAGTGTATGTTCTAAGAAGAAATCCTTGTAATAAGGTATATTCAAATACACTATATTAATAAATTCGATTGAATTACGTTAAGAAATTTCAGAACTGGTTTTCATACTGTCTTGGTAATGAATAATAAGATTCAAACTTTATATATATTTTGATATTTATACGTACAGCATATGTCTTGGTTCGCTTGTAATATTCTGTCAACATCACGGGTCTCTGAACCGAAACAATTCAGCGTTACACCGTGATATTAAACTTCTCGGTCACATACAGTTCTTAATATTGCTATGTTCACTTCCTAACAACAGTACGAGTTCACTCCTAGGGTTGGAAGGAGGCATATTTCCCAGAATATATACTCTTCCTGTCTTTTCATGTTATCGTAAAATATGATCATCTCAAAAGCGAGGGAAGAGTTATGGGACAAAAACAGAGTGGAGTAAAAGCTCAGTCAAATCATCCGTATATAATGTGTAAAACATGTTACAAACGGTATTATATGCACAGCCACGCCTCTTTGAAAAATCCAGTTTCATCATATTTAAATACCACCATTTTCCACGCTGCTTTGATGAACTTTTACTCCACTCAGTTTAGCCTAAACATAGCAAATGAACAAAAATCAGAATCGTTGAATAAGATCCGGTGCTAAATTTGTACACAAAATTGTCAAACAATGCATTTAAAGACTTTGTTTAAAATGGTGTTAACAAAATAGTACTCGTTCCTGATACTTCAGGATCAGGGTTAAAAATATTAAAAAATCAGATATAAACGTATGAAAGGAAAATATAGTGCTTTTCTATAAATCTTGCTCATTATCTTAATGTGCACTTGACTGTAAATTTGTACTGAAGAAAAAACATTTTGTGTATTTTTAATTAGAACTTTCAAACCATTGTGGCGTCACTACAATATTAAATCTTAGAATTGAAATCAGAAAATTTAATGTCTTTCAAACACCAATTTAAGGCAATTCCTAGTGAAGAATTTTGTTTCAAGATTGGTTTCATACTTACGTTAAGTTGAATTTACATAGAAGTGCAAGAGAAGCTGGTTTTTCTTTACTATATAATAAAAACCACTTAAAATTACATTGCGCACAACGTGTCTCGCATATTGAAGAGATAAGATAATTTTGTTAATGTATTTTGAACGCAAAATCGTGTTATTCCAAGGATGTATGTATATATGGCATCCTTGTAAATGGTAGCTTTAAGCTTGCCCTTGTTGGGGCATACCACAGCTCAATATATTTTTAAGTGTTGCCTTCGATTCTTGTTCTTAAGTGCAGCATTACTACCACAGAAATTGGATACCTTTCATATCGTTAATAGAAAATAATGAGTGGCCTTTTGCTAGATTCCCTTAGAAACTTTGTGTTCAGCAAGAGGAAAGGGTTATCCTATATTTCACTCCTTCATAATTATTTGGAACACATAAAAACAAACTGCACATAGACTACAGTTTTTACAGATATGTGAAGCATGATTTTGGCGTTTGCACCAAAAACTGATCAAAATTATCAAAGGATATATTACAAAACGTAATTATTTAAGCTTCACTCAAAACTTTGCATAGCAAAAATTGAAATTGATGTGTGTTTCTTGGCTTAAAAACATAAAAAATTCTACGCACCATCTAATACTTGCCAGAACACACTCCTCTAACGATAATAACATTTTCGGTAATTACAACATAAATTGCAAAACTATATAACTTGCACATTATTCCTTACAACCAAACAAATTTATGTAACGTGTATTCAAGTTCTGAAGTCAATATTTTGTCAATTAATAACCTATTATATACACTTTCGTTTTCAAATTTTCCACCTACAAGGTCACATGTCGTGACAGGATGAATGTAATCGCATCATACATAACAGCATATAAAGGTAAATTTAATTTCTTAAGTGTTTCCCTACCGGTTTGATGCATGGTCCTTATTCAAAAATTGTTCCATTTAGTGATTAATATATTTGCATTCAGGAATTATTCAGTTGCAACTAAACACAATACTATAATCATATAAAAAGAGCCAAAAGAAAATTCAATGAGAATAATACAATTCACCAATGAAAGAATTCATCACTTCGAAATACATTCCGACGATACATTATGATGATTTCTAACTGGCAGATAACTGCAACATGATTTTCCAAACTGTCAACTACATTAAAATGAAATTTTGATGCTCAAATATAAGTTTGACTATTACCATTAAAGAAAAAGTCAAGACACGAAGAACGGAATAATGTACAGCATTATTTACGAATAGTAAAATTCAAGTGCAATGTATCATTTATTTCACTATAATTTTTAATTCTTAAGCTAGATATAACAAAAATTCATAAAAATAACATGTATATACAGTAGTATATATTTGCTAGCGTTTGTATATGTTGAAAATCTTTTAAAATGTTCAAGATATCAGGACATTATCCCACATACATATATACTCACACACATTGACTGTGACATTTATACGTTATTTTGTTGTGTAGGTGTGAGATACACCAATTTCAGCCTGCAACAGAACTTTCCAATCATGTGAGAACTTTACGCCTTATATTGATGGAACTACGCCCGTGATTGAATGATGATTAAATATTATTGTAAAATGAAAGTGTCTAGATAGTTAGTGTTTATATGGTAAATTTGTTTACATGTTATACAGTTCGTTGTAGAGAAGTCTTTTCATCAGTTAATCAGTCCAGTGTATGTTAAAATGAATAGAAAAATAGCTTTAACTGTTAAAGAATAACTTTTACCTCTGCGGTAATAATTTTACCAGTTCTAGCTTCTTAAACACTTGTCTCAAGGTTACTCAGAATACTTTGCACTTAATATATTAACATTATTTAACAATAGTGTTATTCTATTAGCAAAGCCGTCTCTAGGTGGGTGCAGGGCTTAGTACATATAAGCAAAATTCGGTTGAAAAACCGGAGGTTCTTCTTAATCTTAAAAAAAATGTGCCTAAATAGTCCTAATAAAAAACATCATGACTATATATTAATTAAACAGTGGATTTATTTAGAATTATATAGATCTGATATTTCCTAATCAGAAGGAAGTGCTGGTTTTACCAGAAATCCCCTTAAAAAAAAAATATGAAAGGTGAATGCTGCGATTTTTTTTAAAATGTTTCTTTCCGTTTACATTGAGTCTTAATCACAAAATCACCTTAATATCAAATTTTACTATTTTACCCATACTATAATGGTGGTATTTTAAATTAATATTCCATCGCTATTCCTATCATAATCTTTGTCTACGTACAAAAGCTTCTTTTATATTTTTTTTACATTGAAATTGTATTTTCACATAGTGGATTGAACATAGTTCGACTTATACTGAACTTTGCTTAGAGTGTGGTTTCAATGTATGTTATATTTTTTAACGTATCATACTAGTTTGTCTATGTGAATTTTCACATAACGTACATTGCAAAGCACTCATTTGTACTGTTCTAATTCTCTTAATTTGTAACTGGCCTTGCATGGAGCCCCTTGAAGCGTGGGTTTCGCCCTCACCCTTTTAGAGACGGCTTTTCCTATTAGTACTAAAGCATGTTCCTTCAAAACAAACGTTAAATCACGTTAGTTCGTTATACTATACATCTATCAAAACAAGTATATCCTTACAATATGTTGCATGATGATTATATCCTGCACAATGCACGTTCTATCAATTATAACACATGGTTTATTAGTACTTCTATTTTGTATGGAGCACGAAAAGAAGTTAACTACTTGTGATAAACTATAAAATAACTTGCACTATCTATTCAATACTAGATTATATTTATTACATTATTTCTTAACATTTCAATTTTTTCAAGTCTTCTCCTTGCCTAATGTTAAAAGCAGAACATGCTCTTGCACAAAATTAATCATAAGCTAATTTTAAATAGAATTTGGTTCCCAAATTCTTAATATATTGGTCCTTGTTTTTTTGTTTAGAAATAAATAATGCATAAAACATTGCTCGGTAGAAAATTTTAAATGCATGGGTGAGTGAGCTCATTGTCACTAATAGCTTTCAGCTAAGCTCATGCCTTTGCAAAAAACTGTATCTTAGTATCTCTGTAACAGCCTCTCTTCTCATTTATACTAATAAGAAATATATTACAAACTACTTATGAAATATCATCTCCTTTAAAAGGATTTTACTTCTGTTTCTTTCTATCAGGATGTAAAAACTAGGTAATTATCTTTTAATAAATAAAGTTTAAAATGTAGTACAAATCATGAAAGAGTTAGGGAAATAGCACGGCCTATGTGATATATTAGTTATGTACATATATATATTACGTAGCAACAGTTTAAGCCTTAATAATATGGGCGATGATTACATTTGGCCTAAAATTTCTAAATACGTAAAAAGAAAAGATATGGCAGAAACTATATATTAATGAATGCACAGATTTAAAAGTGCTATGCTGTAATACTCATGCATGCAATGCCATAAAGTATCATCGCACAAATAAATTATATATCTGAAGTGCTGCTGGTGTAAAAATCATCTAGATATTCCCTTAATAACCTTTGTGGTGAAAGTCAGCTAGTTGTAGTAGCTTTCTGCTACATTGCGAGACATTAGAAGTGCTACAAACCTATTCTCAAGCTATTTCCCCGTTTCTTGTTATTAAGAGATAGCTGGTTTTTCGCTTAGGTTTTAATCCAATAAAAGTAAGTTTTATTACCTTAAACACTGGGCCTAAAATTTTCTGATCTTTAAAAATCTACATTACACGACTGTACTTAAATTTTAAACATTTGATATAAGCTTAAAATGGTTGCAGTCTTTCAAATAACGAAGCAAATGTGTTTCAATATTTGGCTTTGCTATTCACAAACAAAAATATTAAAATATTGGAAGTTTTATTGTGAGTTAGTACGAAGATGTACAAATTATGAAAATATTATTGCTCAGAAATCGGAAATATTCTAGCAACAATTTTTATTAAAACGAAAAAGTTATATTTTCAAGACTACAAATTACTATCTCCTATTTTTGTACTTGTATTTAGATGATTTAAATATATATATATTGTAATGACATTGAAACCAAATCGCAGTTATTTTATAAATAAAATCATTAAATAATTATGAACAAAAGCAATCCAGAAATTACGTATCAAAAATGTTACTGCATGCAAGGTTGTTTCCACAACAAATACGAGATTTCAGAAAATTTAATAATCGTTTATCTGAAAAACAACAAATTTTATTTGCCGAAATTGAGCCTATTTACTACTTAAAATATCAGTGAAAAACATTTCAATTATAATGTTTTATTACAACTAAACACACCTTAGGAATAAACCACTAAGTACCACGAAAAGCTTCTGTTCATTTCTGCAATATTGTTTACTTTCTTATCGTAATTCGCTATCTTTTAATAGTGACATTGTTACAAATTATATCTAAATTTATTCGGTTTTAGGTAAAAAAACAACTAGTGAGAAGGCTGTGAGAGTTTGTCCTCGCACTAACTACACAAAAGTTTAAATTTTTCACAAAATATATATTTGAATAACACAAAAATTAAGTGATTCGAAAATAAAGAAACACTTAAGAATTCAACAATAATTGTTACTACTGACAAATGTAATCCTCTGAGTATATTAAAATTTGGCTAAACAATTGTGCATTTAATGTGATTTTTGTCACTACTGCATCATATAATTGTGCATTTGTACGAAAGTAGTACTCAACAAATAATTTGTAATTTTCAGCTTAAAGATAATGTAAGTTATAAATGCTACCATATTAAACACTGAGAAAAGTAACTCCTAGTTATGTGTGTAGCCTACAAACATGAAGTGTACAAAATTGTATTCATTGCATGACGTCAAACTGTATTATTTTCAACTACAAAACTGAGCTCGAAGGTGATAAAACGAACTTGTATTTTATATATGTTCAGGTTGTGTTCACTCAGATAAACGAAATGTAAAGTGATGTTTGTTGTTAATGTTTGTATAATTTTATGAATGATTCTCTTTTTAAAAATAAAAGCTTCTGTGAGAGAAAGTGTTTGTTTTCTTTGTTTGAGGAACTGGTTATCTAAAATATTACAAAGAAATGTGTTATTAACTAATAGTTACAAGTGACAAGAATTTGCACCTATCATTGGCTTTTGGTAATAGCATTCCAAAATTAAACATTTCTAAATCTATTTAATTTACGCCGCAAATTACAATAGTATGATGTAACCTGAAATTTTCATAGAAATTCGAATGTATTAGTTGTGATTGCTAAATTGTAATTTTACCAAGATTTCACCTTCTTCCAGAACAATTAAGAAAGTGTTACAACAATTCTTGGTGTTACTGCAACTTTATTATGAATGCAAATGCTTCTCAGTAAAAGTACAGCCAACATTGGGGGCTAAGTACTATAGAAATCAGTTCTAAAGTAGTTTTCAAGTTAATTGTGCTCTATGTTTTTACACAAAACGTAGTCAAGTTTATTTTGGTAAAGAGTGTGAAAAAGTGCAAAACATGTATAGCATATAGTGCGAAAAAAATAAAAATAAAGCCAACATGTAAGTGAATAGCAAAGTGCAGAAGATTAATAATTAAATTTTAACAAGTATATCTGATTCGTATCGAGAGATACCTATTTTGAGATATGCGTGGAACATATGAAAACATGTTTTAAGCAATAATACGAAGACAGTTTATTATATCACAAGCTGCTGATAGCTGATGAATTTCGTAACGATAGAACGCAAAGCAATTTTAATTTTATCAGGTAAGGACAATATTTGAAACTGCTTCAGTTGTACATTTGAGAAACATGAAATTTTGAAATCAATAATGGAACACCCCGCTACGACGCCAGGGGTTCTGGGTTCGAATCCCGGACTGGGCACGGCTGTTCTTTGTGAATGTCCATTCATCCATTTCATCACTCATTCTTATTATCGAAATTTGTCAAAAGTGACAGAAAAGCGACGTGAAATAACTTAATTCCATCAACCAACCAACCAAATCAAGAATGGAATTACGAGTGATCTGCAGTAGGATTCACTCCTTCCTAGCACATTGAACTCTCAAACGAAAAGAAAGAAACTCCAGAATGAAGAAGAAACAGCTTATAAATAAATTAGTGAAGAACAGAATAAATGCCCCTTCGAGGTGATACAAGGATAGGACAGTTCTGTCGTCTTGACGAGATCGACCACTTCGGTTCAGGCGATGGAGTGTCTTATTAGCCATAATGTCCCTCTCCACTTTACTCTTAAGGCCAGCTTCTATGACCCTGACTGTGACGTTATTGACTGCTTCAAGAAACGGCGATCCTTTCGAAAGAAGATAAGTCACGGGGTAAGAAAGAATAGTTTCTGAGGCTGCGTGGAGAACCAGATTGCCATGGCGATCCATGAAGTCACTCTCAAAGTATTCAAAGTCAGAATAACTGGCAACTGAAGCAAAATTCATGTCTTTGGCAATCCTGGAGAAGTAGTTTTCCTCGATAATCCATGACTGGTATATTTGTCTGGATGCAGGAGTAGTGCTATCGCTGAATATTTCGTCCCTGAAGAACTGGAGACCGCCTATCTGAAGGTCTGATTCCAGCAGCTGGTCCATTGTGTCTACCTCACGATATGACATAGGGTGAGTAAGGAAACAGAAAAGGGAACTCTGGTAGCCTGTGCTCAGTACAAGGGAGCCGTAGAGCCAGAATGCGAGGAATATCTTAGACGACACAGAGTCCGGGTAGTGAGAGTACGACATGTTCAGAACAATCGACAGCAGACTCAAGAAAGAGTTTTTGAAGGTTTTGGAAGTAGAGGAAACCTTGTGAAAGATCTTCAAGAACGCCATGCTCAAAAGGAACGACACGAGAAAGCATATCCAAACCGGTATCTCATAGGGTAGGTAGACCTGTATCCAAAGCGGAATGAGACCAGCTTTTGGAACCACCCAGACTATAATTTCCTCCGTCCAAGGTTTACTCCAGTCGAACAGAGCGAACAAACCCATGGTGACTCCGAACTGAAAAATGGCAACATCCGCTCTACCGTGAAACACGTCACCTTGAACACCCGTAACGGTTCCGTTGTCGCAGACATATCCCCACAGGTACTCGTCTTTAATCACCTTGATCCTGGGTTTGAAGTTCATGCCTTGCGAGAGGTAGTTAACAAATACTCCATCAGTTCCGCCAATCTCGAATTCCCCGTCCGGAGAAGCATTAAGGAAAACGCTGGGAGGTCTATCTGCAGTCGATATAGTGAGGTGACACTGGTATAAATTTGAAACCTTGCTTGGGAAAAGCTCTCGGTTTTGTATGAACGAGTCATCCCGCCAAACATCGAGAGTTACCACACTAGTGCTTCCGTTGCAAACATTATCGCCATATGGAAAGTACGTGTAAACCATTATGGAAGAGCACGTTACTTCCTCAATATCACCAAGGAAATTTGTGGATGACGAACAGGTAACTAAAACAATATTCATCACACGTTTCCTCAGGGATACTTCAAAAACATCTGTCACATTCGTGAAACAACTACGTACTGCCACGACAAATTTTCCGCGTGGGTTCCAGCCGGGCAACTTTGATAATGATTCCATCGTACTGTCCAAGCGTCTGAGATCGTTCACCAGAATCACACAGTGCTCCGTTCTTCTCATACCCATTCTACTGATGTGGCTGATCGCTCCTGCCCAAAGATTCAGGGGTAAATCTGAACACCGTCTGATCAGCAGGCCCAATTGCAAAGCGTTCTCTTCGTCTGCAAGTATCAACACTCGACTATAAAGGAAGTACTTTTCCACAATAGCCTGGATAGACCTGTACAGTTGCCCATGAAAAGTTTCATTGTTTATCTCAAGTCCGTGGTGTATTCTCGATTGACCCACGGTCGTTATGAGAATTAGAACAACCAGCTTTCCCATCATCAGAAGTTAGTGAAACAGGCACAGGCTTGGGACCTGTAAGAAACATAAACGTAGTAAGCCCATATCACAGTCACAGGCTATCATTCAAAGGAGTAAAACTAGAAAAGATTTAGTGACAGAAAAATTTGCACAGGCATAAATTCCGGTATAAGATACAGTGTGAGGGCACGGCTGCTGCTTCACAATCTGTGATTCTTCTGAATCCATTTGCGTATTACAGACATTACTTCTATATAATTGCTAATTTTCTGCTTATTTTGAAGAAGGTTGGTGAAATAACCTGTTCATAATCGAATATGTCAGTTGGAGAACCATGTTGTAACACTGATCTGATACGAACGTGGGATGAAAAAACTCTTCTATTGTTGATAAAGACAAATGAACCCTTGCAATGGATTAGGGTGTTTCAGAAGTCGCGCAACCCTTAATTTCAGTGCATACAACATAAAAAAAAACTTGTAGCAACATGTGCATGATGAAAAAGCGATGTAGTATACGTATCTGATAGTTCTCATGTTACAAGCAAAGAGAAGTTAGAGTTCATGACTTCTGAAGCCCACTTCAGTTCTCTTGAATATATGTTTTAATGGCGATTGATAGAATTGGTTTATTTTACTTCGTTTTTCTGCATGAGTAACGATATGATGAAATTGCTGAAGGAACGTTCTCAAAGAACACCCATTCGAAGGCCGGGATTCGAATCCGCAAACTCTGACGTCATAGCGCGCTGTGCTAACCACTCAGCCACGGATGTCGGCAATATTTTAAACGTGTCACTGTTCTACGTACTAATTATAAAGCTAAATTTTCTAATGAGATAGATATTGAATATTTATCTTAATTTTAAGTATGATGATAATGAGTATTACAGGAAAACATTTATTTATTATTTATTTATTAATGCCTTGTTTTAAATGGCGGAGTTAAGGCCGTACAAAGCCTTTTCTTCCACTCAACCATACATTTAAAATTATACATTATTATATTATACACAAAGTACATTAAGTCATTTCACATAGATCCACACACACACATTGTACTCGTACACACAAGTCTTAAAGCCCTGAATATAACACACAAAATACAAAATATATAATACACAAAAAACTAAATATGGAATGAAAGAATGCAAAATTTAAAATTGTGTTTAAGTAACTGCAAGGTATTTTAAGAATTCGTTCACTTGCACATGCTTTTTAGTCTGCTTGACAGGGGAAGATCTAACGAGAATTCTGAAGAGAGTGGCGAACACGTCTGCTAAAGGAACCGACGGAGCTTACTGCTCTAGTGCTTTCTGGCAACTGATTCCATAGTCTTACAGCCGATACGGAGAAAGAGTTGGAGAAGAAGTTTGATCTGTGGACGGGGATAGAGAGAACTGAGGAGCTGCGTGATCTGGTGTCGCGATCGTGAAATTCGTGAAGAAATTGGAAGCGAGAGAGGAGATAGGAAGGTGACTTGAGGTTGAGAACTTTGTAAAATACATTGGTATTTTTTTTCAGCTAAAAATTTAGTGACGCAAAATATTATTGATACTAGAATTGAAATTGTTATTCAGTGTTACAGGCACTGCATTTCAAGGTTCAAGATGGCTGCTGAATATCTGCATCCAGAATTCATCGGTATGCACTTGCATCTCTCTTGACCCACACGATTAACTTTTTGTATATTTGACCTCGTACCAGGTGGTTATAATGAAAGTGACTGTGTTCAGAGTGGTACAGCACGGGCTGCAATGAGAGTAGCAGTCTGAAACTTCTTAGATATGATAATGAAGCAATGCGCTCGCGAATTATGCAAAAAAAAAAAAAAGTTCCAATTCTCGCCACCAGGGTAAAAAATGGCGCTGTAAGCAGTCAAAACGTGGAATTTTCCGTAACTATGACGTCAAAGTCGGTGACATTGCCTAACCATTGTGTGAGCTCCCTGGTTGTTGTTGGTGACTCTTGTTGCTTTTTCCTTTAGTAATGTTCATGTAATTCGAATAGTGAAATTGTAGCGATATTTTATTACAAAGAGTATTGTTTTCTGCGATTTATAGTGTTTTTCCTGTAACTATACCAAGTTTTGACTGCTTACAGCGCCATTTTTTATCCTGGTGGCGAGAATTGGAACTACTTATATTTTTTTGCATAATTCGCGAGCGCATTGCTTCATTAGCATATCTACGAAGTTTCAGACTGCTACTCTCATTACAGCCCGTGCTGTACCACTCTGAACACCGTCACTTTAATTATAACCACCTGGTACTTAAACAAGCTTTAATATAGAGAAGATTGGGAGTCAAATTAAGAACTTTAATCACAAGCACAATGGAGAGGTATCAACTGCCTTTCCTCTAAGGAACCACTGCCTGTTGGTTATCTGACATGCAATGTGGAGCAACGAGAAGCCAAGCGATGACCTTTCACGCAAGGAAATGCAACTGCACGGAATAACCAAAACATCTGGTACGAAATGAAATCAGAGCATGTGGCCGAAAGGTTGAAAGCGCTGGATTTTTTATCACACGCTCATCGGCAAGCTTCTATTCAAATTGTGGTAATATTTCATCGGCATTTTCTTTGTTACGCGCGGTCGTAAAATAATTCGGATTTCTTCCACAGAAATCACTGCACCGATTTCCTCGATTCAACTACCCCCCGATAAGAACGAATCTACATCGATTAGGGTGTGCAAAAGATTGCCTGAATACTTGCGTTTGTGCTTTTCTGACCCTCCATGGGTGTCCAGCCTGACCCCTATCCACGATCCCAACACCCACGATATTTCTCCCTTGTTTTGAACAATTTTCTAAGATCTACTCTCCGTCCAGAACAAGAACAAAGTCAGCGTAAACAAAGGCACGTGACTTGCTCGCCCGTAGATTTACTGACCGTTCATGTTGAATAGGTACCGTCAAATCGACCAATATAATATCTTCCAGGTTACGTGAACTTGTTTGCATCGACTTTGTACTTCCTGTGGATATAATAGCGGGGAACTACACTTTGTCTCTGGGATCTGTGGAGTAAGACTGCGCATAACGGTAGAGAAGGGGAGAGAGAGCGGGTGAACAGAGCAAAGCAGTGAGCGCTGCTGAAAACGACTGGTAGCTGCAGCCGCGTTTTCTCCTCTATGTAATCCCTTTCTCTTAACACGTGCTCATTGGTCGAGCCCTAACGAGTTGCTACTTACGCAGAAAACTTGTTTTCGTTCCGCTTACTCCAAAGGTTCCCGGAACAGTGTGTATGCTGTTCATATGGCTAAGGCACACATGAATCATTTCTGTGCCGTAACGCAGGCCGGGTGCGATGGTCAGAGGGCGTACCGTGATTGCCTCTGTTCCCCACAATTCTCTGCGGCTTCCCAGCCACATGATGAGTTGGTATATGTGCAACACATGGCAGCACTGCATGTATTCGAAGTTAGTTCATCAATGCATAACTGAGGCTTAAGCCCCTATCACACGGAACTGGATTTCTAGTAGGAATGCCCTAGTTGGCGCTGAACTAACTTTCTAGGTAGCAATCATGGCCGCCTGGCTGACTGCTTGACTGGTTTGGAGAAATAGGACATGTTCTAATTGCTACTTGCTTTCCTCGACTGGATTCTGTGGAACAGCCAATCAGAGCAAAGTTTCGCCATATGAAGATAACCTGTGAGTGTGCAAAGGAGCGCTTTTGTCTGTGGTAACTCCACCAATGTATAACGTATACATAGGGACATTGAATTTTCGCGATGCGCGAAATCGCGAAATGTGAAAAAAGATGCAATTTTGAACATTCTGCACGTAACTACACCCCCAATGATGAAATATGCATGAGTTTTATTCGCGAAGTAATGCGAAATGTGTCCTTTTCCAGGAAATGAGCGCTTTTTCGCGAAATAACCGTGAAATATCATCAAATTAAGTAGAAAACACGCAAAAATCGGCAATCGAGGTCGTGCGCGCAAACTGACGATTTGTAACGAAACGTTTGCCTAAAGTTTCCTATCACTTGCAGCTGAAGAACGTTTTATCTTCGATCACATCAGTAAGACGCTGCAAATTGGGATTTCCCATGCACATATCTCAGTTCAAAAACTTCGCTCCCTGTCAAGCTGCATTCCTTTCTTCCCCCGAATGTCTACTCAACTTCCAGTTTCATTGAACTTGCTAGCTGTAGCAGCGATAAGATTAGTCTGTTCCCGCACATCAAGGGAAACAATGGTGTCATTTGTGTTCAGTCATGAATGAATTTTGTTTGTCATCATGTGATTTTCAGCATGTGTTTGTGTATGTGCAGTAGTGATTATTTTATTTGTTGGACAGCAAGGATATCCTATAAATACATACAATGATAAATCAGTTGAGATATGCAATTTAGAAATGAAGTGATTTTGTGTTGATGTTTTCTTTTTGGTTGGACAGCTAAGTACTTGTGTATGTGTACAGTATATACAAAAGAAGTAGTTTATCAATTTATAGCTCTTTTGTATGATGTTTCCTCTCATGATGAAAAAGTGTGTGCCAATTTTTTTCCCCACCGCTGGTATACACCGCTGATCTATCATTTTATTTACCGCTCTCCTCAGTTTTTATTTACCATAAATTTGTCTCCCTACGTATACAGCATGAAAGGCGTGTTGAGTTTCACCATCTATGCTGAGTGCACGGTGTTTACATTTGAAACAACTAAAATATTCTTCCATACGTGTACAGTAAACGTTGTAAAGTATGTATTTAAGCAGAGCCGTTGTTTTGTACCTAATAATGTTTTATACGAAACGTTATTCCTCTCGGTTGAATAGTTATCGGCTTTTAAAAATGTGAAGTGATACATTGTTAATGTTTACATCTCACGCGGCCGCCATTACAACTTCCCTCGTGTGGGAACGAAAGTCTATCGACAAGTACGCTGATAAGTATCGTGTGAGGCGAAAACTAGCAAATTGGTAGCCGGTCCAGCTCCAACTAGGGCACACCTACTGGAAATCCAGTTCCGTGTGATTCGGGCTTTACTTACGTAGTGACTTTTCCTTCGAAGCTCCGTTCACAGCATTGACTTGTTCCTTCGAATCTTGACCATCTCTGCGCCCTACGAGGGAAAAAAAATTAAGACATTTGCTTTTCATAAATGTCTTATCTAAGCACGATCAATAAGTAACACGTAACACACGTAACACATGGGTTCGACAATTTCATGATTTCAATATAAAGTTAACATGTTTTCAGAGTTTGAATGCGGACTTAATATTTCAAAAACTTCTTAAAATTTGAGTTAAGATTGTATAAAAAGGGATTTGAGCGTGGGATAGGCAAAATGAGATCATAACCCGATGGTTACTCTTTTAACTTGCTGTATTTTTTCTTCTGTTGCTCTTTCACTATTGAAGCAGCTGCTGCAAACAACCATGGAACTGTGGAACCATGGCGCTTTTGATTAAGATACTGCAGACTATTATGTACTCTACCACAATGTGCTGGCTTCCTATCTTCTTTTGCTGTATCCCTTTCTCCTGTCCTGTTATTCTTCTTTCTAGATTTTCCCCTTCATTTATTAGTCTTAGAATCTGTTATTCTAGTTTACTATATTTTTACTACCTATTCTCTCGTAGTTCCTGTCCCATTTGCTTCTTTACTCTCTCTCAATTATTTTTTTCTCTATCACGCTGCCTCTCTCTTCTATCTCTTGTTCTATTTTTTTACGTTTTATAAACAACAGGAAATAACGAACCATACTTATGGATGCAACTGTAGCTCCGTAAAAGTCATTTCCATTGAATTATGGGATGGAGTGCATAGTTGAACATAAGACAATATCAATCGCCCCAGTGCACGTACGTACTCGTACTTATAATGGAACGCGGCCCTTTGCTTTCCAAAGCTAAATTTTACCCCCAAAACATACAACGTACGTGAACAATACGGCCAATCAGCTCTAGAGTGCGCGTCAAATCTCCTGTATGTGGCCTTGAACGGCTGAACAGCACCAGCGAATCACAGACGTGCGGCGTTGCCTAGTTCAGTGACAAGGCGTTTCGCTCAACCACGCTGTCTCTTTTCCGTGTGAGATTTCGACATGGCACCGCTGCAGTGCGCTGCTATTGGCTATTGCCATATGCAGGAGATTTGACGCGCACTCTAGTGTCGTTACTGACGCGTTATCTGATTGGTTCCGCTTGCTAGTAGAATGACGTTCTGGCGGGAAGGGGGGTTACGACAGTTAAATCTCACGAAACCATAATGTTCTAATTCGTCCGTTCCTTACCTTTCGGTTCGTCTTTAGGTTCCTTGTATTTCAGGCGAGAATTCTGCTCCACAATAGTGCTGAACATACTTAGAGTTCGTAATCCATTATTTCTTAAGAAACCACGATGAGGGAAGCGAATTGCTTTGTTTACCTGTCGATAGATGTAGGTACGAGCTACATCGCTAAAATACAAGTGCTCAAACAGTCCACAGGTCTAGCATATTACACACATACTTCTCTTTTCGTTTGTAGGACACAGGTAAGGTATATGTAGCGTTCTTCCACTCACTTGGAGTTCTTTCGAACGAAAATTCTACGGCAATATAGCGAAGAAAATGTTTACAAGTGTTTAGGGATATTTATGACGTGTTTGAATCTCCCTTGCATTTCACACGAACATGTAATCTGCTCACGCGATCTCAGCGCCAAAACCATAAAAACTTATCAAGCTTCCTTCAAATCTCAACCAACAGCGTGTTATCTCGGCACAGCATGCACTTGGAAGTGGTTGGCTTATGGTGTTTACATTTTTTCACCATTTTTCCTTTAGTCGGCACGCTTTGAGTTCTTAGCCACGAGAGAAAGGTTGAAAAAGAAACATGGCAGCATTTGTTATGAAATCTTTTGTATGGGATTGAGCCAACTTTTTGATGCGATGAATATTAGCACTTCTTCCTTTTAAAATTCACACATGTTTTGCCATATTTTAAAATGTTTTCCCGTTCTCTGTATCGACATTATTACTAAATGGACTTAGGGGACTTCTCCTGTGTGTGGTAATACTGCCGAGTTAGGATTCCCAGTCACCTTTTTTATTCAGTGGTTTGTAGAGTAAGAATAACATTCCAGACTGTCATGCATTTGAAGCTTTGTAGCGAGCCATAACTTTCAAAGCACCAATGAAAAAGCGAGCCGCTGACGTAATCTCAACCCAGCACCAATCGCTAAACCTCTTGCTCACGCTCTAGATAATTTGCATGCTCGCTAGCTAGATTGGCTCAATCATCTGGGGTTTTACGAAAATCATCTCAGTCTAACATACGTTTCGGTATCAACTCCAAAAGTTAAATTTTATACTAAGCCTGTGAGAGCCAGTATCTACCTACCGACTGCCAACGCCACTCTGCAACCAATTATGGGGTGACGTGTGGTCAGCACGACGAACCTTCAGTCGTTGTAGGTTTTCTGTGGCCAGGTGACGCTCATTCGTACCTCCCCAATTTTCTCACGATGGTGGGTGGACACCTGTCCCATACGCGGGTCAGGAAAAGTTGTTACGTTCCCTCAGGAGACTCGAACCTGCCCGCGTCCCGTAGTCTGAGACCAAAGTTTTATTTATTGATCATCTTCAAGAGGGTAAAATAATAGAATTGATGAAAATATTCGCCAGAAAAGATCTGATTTGCAGAAGAAAAATTTATATTTTCATCGAACCAATGCACCTGACCACAAAAGTGTTTTGACAATTGAGAAATTAAGGGATATAAACTATGAATTGCTGGAACATCCACCCTATTCCCTAGATTTGGCTTCCTCCAGCTCCTATATTTTTCCAAACCTCCTCGCCGATAAGCGTTTTTCATCGAAAAATTAAAAATTCACACTTTCACTATTAGGCCGAGAACTTTTCAGGCTATTCTCGTTCCTATCATCTTACCTTCCACCCTTTAAAATAGAAACTTCAATAAAAACCTCTCTTCCCCAATGTACTTGATGGCCATTTCGTGACGTAATAAACATCACATATCTTCTCATCGACTAATTGCTAAAAGTAAGAGAGATATGGACGTCATTACTTGACCTAATGCTATTCCCCTGGTGGTATTTTTATGTACTTTTTTGTATTTTCCTGCTTCGACAAGATCATCTATCAAAAACATCAATGGCATTTCTGAAAGTAATGACATACTTCAATGTCGGTTTATCGGTTTTTTGTAAAAGGAAAGGCCTCTGGTGTAATGTTACAAAAATATCATAATACCCTAATGAATATCGACACTAATAAACAAGTTGTGTTCACCCACACGCATACACAGGACGTAGTCGTGTAGCATGAACTTTCACAATGTGCAGGGGACATCAAAGGGAACAACTTTTATCGATAATGTTTTGCTGGATGAGGCCTCGTTTCGGCGCTACAAAACGGCATTTGTTGATTGATTGATTGATTTTAAAAATATGAGCAAGTTACTCCCGTTTCGCCAAATGTTCCAAAGAAAAAATTTCACCTAAGCAAAATATTCGGTATAAAGGAAATTCCCGATTTGCCGAATCCCCTTTCGCCGAATATTTTAAAGGAGGGAATTTTTCCATCGCTGGGAAATTTCAGGAACTTAAGTGAAAAATAATTTCAACGAAGTTTTAGTTTACATTTTCAATAGCTGATGAAAGTGAATCTTAAGTAAGAGCTACTTCCAGTGTGGCTTTTAGCAGATAGCCAGTGTCCCAACCAATGTATTCTCCCCTTCTTGATGTCTTCCAGTATTTCACTCCCCTCTGTCAGTTCAACTCATTGTTTCTGTACAGATCGATGAGTCCGCACCTTTCAATCTACAACAAACCTTTTAATATATCGTAACGAGCTATTTTCTCATGTAAGTTTCAACCAATTCGCTCCATCTAACATTTTCTCCAGGTCCACAAAAACTATGAATACGTCCTTCCTCTAGGTATATTTTACGATATAACATTTTAATAAGTTTTCTGTTTGTTTACACATGAAATTTCCCAACGGAGGGAAAATTCTCTCCCTTCAAAATATTCGGCGAAAGGGAATTCGGGGAAATGGAAATTTCCCCTTCGTCGAAAATTTTACTTAGGTGGGAAATCTGATATAATGCGCATCTGGGCCATTCGTCAAAACGGGATTCGGCAAAACGGGAAGATACGGTTAGTACATAGGCTGTTTCTGCCCGTCACTCAATATGGGAATAAGTCCCTTAACTTAAGCTTCATGTCCTGACATCCAGTAGGAATGCTTTAGTTGACGCTGGACTGGCTACCCATTTGCTAGTTTTCGCCTCACACGGTACTTGTTACACCGTACTTGTCGATATTCTTTTGTTCCCATAATGGCGGCCGCGTAAGATGTAAACAACGTATCACTTCACACTTTTAAAGTAAGATAACTATTCAACCGAGAGGAATATTGCTTCGTATTAAATGGTTTTAGGTAGAGAAGAATGGCGCTGATTAAATACATACTTTACAACGTTTACTGAACACGTATGGAAGAATATTTTAGCTTTTTCTATTGTAAACACCGTGCACTCACCATAGACGGTGTAACTCGACGTGCCTTTCGTGCTGTATGTATTATACATTGTAATTGGAACAGCTAACCGAAATGATCGATGAAATGCTTTGGTGTGAAACTGTAAAGTATTATCTGTTATAAGATTTTTGGAAGCATTTACGTAGCATTTATGCTAGCAAAAATGTTGGAAATGTTTTCGTCTAAAGCCGGCTTAAAGGTGGACGGGCAATTTGGAGAATATTGTAGGAGAATTACTGCTTTGTGCTTTTATTAAAAAAGGAAAAAGTATGAACTAGAGATTGGCTCGAAAAAGAAGGTAATCAATGCGTCACGAACAAGCTTTTTAACTCGGGTTTGCATTATTCATACATGAGATTCGCAGGATTAAAAAAAAAGTCGAACATTTATTAATACACTTGTAATAATAAGGATTTTCATTTTCAACTAATCATATTTGTCACGTACACATCCCATCGCTTTGCATAAATACCTAAATATTAATGAACTGAACACGAATGCACTGCACATCATCTCTTTACTTTTATTTTTTTTACAGAGAAACAGAGAGACTATAACATAAACAGCCAGCACTCGGAAACCGCAGACAAAAAACGCTCCTTTGCAAACTCACAGATTATCTTCACATGGCCAAACTTTGATCTGATTGGGTGTTTCACAGCATCCAGTCGAGGAAAGCTAGTAGCAATTAGAACATGTCCTAATCCTCCAAACCAGTCAAGCAGTCAGCCAGGCGGCCATGATTTCTACCTAGAAAGTCAGTTCAGCGCTAACTAGGGCATTCCTACTAGAAATCCAGTTGTGTGTGATAGGTAGATGGTAGATGGCGTTGAAATTTCTGTGGTTGTGGCAGCACTTATTACTGCCTCACTTGGCCATTCCGTGAAAGAAGTGAAAAATCACTTTTTCTGTTTTTTGAGGAGGAAAGTTAAAATTTGCCTTATCAGCAAAATAATGTTTGCAAATGAGTACTATATAGGTTGGATATGCGATAAAAACACCATTGAGTGTAATATCGATTATATTAATGGAAGAGCTGATACTCATCCTCAACAACATCCGCCAATAATGCATATAGTATAAAATTATTAAGTGCCAGTTGCAACCGTCATTTTGTGCAGCGTGGTTGTACACATACAGGATAAAGGAGCCGTTTTTAGAGGGCTCGTATTATAGGTACGTTTCAATTCCATCACACATTTTTGCATTGTGGCTTCGAGCAGCCATGTTTGAGGTCAGTTCTTGTAAGCATACGAAATTCAAGGGGCCGGCGGAGATACTAACACACACATTCGTGATTTAAAACAAACGTGCAGTTGTAGCATATGTAACGAACGCAATGTTGTGGATATTTCCTTGCAAACGACAAATAAAATTGGCCACAAACATGGCGGCTGTGCGTATCTTGACGTCACATGAAATTCACCTATTAGAAGCAAGGCTTCAACGATCAAAATGTTCCTGATAAAAGTTTTCGCCTTCGTGTCCTCTACACGCTGTGGTGTTATCCCTGTGTGGCCTCTTCCACCAGCGCCCCGATTTTTGCCGGTATTAGAATTATCGGCTTCCTATTGCGCGAGACGCTTGCAACAATCTACAGTGGCCTCTGCAAGGGTCTTTTTACTAACGCATAAACTAGGGTGCCAAATCCCGGAGGGTACAGAGGGAATTCCCCCACCAACGATTTTGTCCTGAAATTCCCCCCCACACCAAACTTTAACGGGGAAGTGTTTTTGTTCTGAAAACAAACAAACAATTAACTTAGTTTGCGAGTCGAATATACCTTACTGGAATAATATCGAAAACAACACAAAGAACGGACAACAAAGAGCCTCATCTCTAAGGGCACAGAACCCAGCAATCCCCAGAACAAAGAAATTAATCCGACTTGTTATTTCTTCTCCATTTCTCATCGCCTTTCGTCAGCTAGCGTAAAGTATATAAATATATTAACAAAACACATAATAGCATTTAGATGTGTATTGTATATAGGAAACTACGTATATTTTATTTAATGTCTCTTAATTTTTGCTCCTCCCCCCTTAGTCACGCAAATCATTGCTCATAGCATATTAAAATCTTCAATTTGCAATCGAATTTTGAATGAAGGACAGTCGATATAATATATTGTATATTTTATAATACGTATAATTTGATTATTTAATAATTGACACATATTTAAAGACATTATATATGTATTGTATGTGTGTGTATATATATATACAGGGTGACTGGTAATTAGATGTAGTCCCTGAAAGGGGTTAAAGTAGAGACAATTTGCAATAAATTTGACCGTATGATACCCCGTCCGAAATAGTTTTCGAGATAATCGAATTTCTTTCGTTTATTTAAAAAATGACAATTTTCCACATAAAAAGATGAATTGAGAAAAAACTGCTCATTGTATGGAACTTATTTAAGCATTTTCTGATAGCTAACAAATAAGTGGTTTGTTGAAAAAAAAGGTTTTTCCAAATAACAATCACATGTAAGTACCGGGTGGGTCTAAACTTACAAGTGATAATAAAAAAATGCACTCTTAGTTTACTTGGCAACGTATTAATATCAAAAATGGTATGACACGAAGCGTACAAATTACTTAAATTACTTCCTTGTGCCATCTGCCATCCAACAAGGTACAAATGTTGCTAACATTCACATTTGTGTACAAGAAATACTACTTCATTCATCTTCATGTGAATGGAACCAATGAACAATACAATTAAAGAACATTACACGTCTTGCTCAAAGTGGGCAGGGCACCTCCGTTACAAATGCAGGTACTCAGGTTTTTAAGGACATTTGTTCTCTTAACTCGTGATGTGATGGTGTCCTTGATGTGTTGACCAGTGCCCACTTATATACCATATACACACACACACACACATACATACACACACATACATACATACATATACATACATACAGACACACACTACTTTGTGTGTGAGGGAGAATGAGTGTGTGTGTGTCTGTCTGTCTGGTCCTCCCTCCCCCACCAATGTGCAGTGATTTCGTACCCTGACATAATCAGTATAATTGTTTAAGGCTACCAGGTGAACATTTATTTCAATAACGTCGAAATGTTAACTGATCCTGAAAAAAACGACAGTGGCATAAAAGAGCATGAATTTCTCCCTGTGTTGGAACTTGAAGCGGTATTTCAATTGGTTTATTAAGCCAGATACGATCTGTGAAAAATACGATGAATAAGTAATTACAGGATCTCATACAGGGTGTCGCAAAACTCTTGCAACAACGCTTAGGTGCTGGTAGATATCATAAAAACAAGTAACTTTTCCCTATAAAGTTTACCTGGAAAGCACTTAGTTTCTGCGCTATAAGCGCTTAAAATCTATCCTGTACGTATGCAACCCAACACAGCAAACGCTTGCTCTGACATAACTACCAGGGGCGCGTGACAGGGTTGCCACTAGCGTTCCTCGTTAAGAGAGACGACTTGAAAACAACAACTTGGGAGTCTTGCCTGAGCAAAATCCAAAACATTAATGATACTTGCGATGTTGTAAGAAGCATTGACAGTATTTTTAAACTGACCAAGACAAATAATGGGCAGACTGAAATTCAAGATTACGCATTCTAAAATTTCTCTATATAATTGATTGATTGATTTGGTTTATTTTAATTCGCATTTCTGCCACCTTTGGCTAATCGCGAAGATGAGGATGATATAATGAAATAACAAATTACACCAATGTCTAGGTCAGGATTGAAACCCGAGACACCTGGCGCCGTAGCGAGCTGTGCTAACCACATCACCACGAGTGTTTCGTGTGTCATGCCATATCAACAATTGCAAGGGATACGTGAGATAGGGGAAATCCAAAGTCATCCACAATACGAAGAAACCTTCGGGGCTGGTGTCTACAGCGCCCGCGTAAGAAACACAGAGCAAAGCGTTATGAGGCCAAGGTCACAAATAGCCAACATACAATACTTATTTTAGAAAACGGTGGCAACCTATGAATTTTAGCGACAACTGATATGCATGTAAGAAAAAATTATGTGTTTTAAAAGTGGGTTTCAAGAAAATTCTAACGATTATTTGCAATACTAGGAATATGCGAGTTAAAAACTTTCTCTCTCCCTTTCTCTTCACTCAAACTGGTTCATCCTGAATGCTCTATTAAAGAAGTTGTTGGTAGAAATTAACATTTCATTGAAAGGAATTAAATTGAGTTCGGTGCACACTGCCTGTACTAGTTTGTTCCGCACTTCACGATATCGCTTGATATTGGTACATACATCAATAGAAATCCTAGTAATTTACACTCTTTTCATGTGTGGGAATTAGGTTTCTCATTTTGTTTCTTTGTTTCGCATTCTTATCATAGAACGTGAAAAAAAAAATCAAATGGAAACCACTGAGTACACGTCATAAATTGTACATATTTATCATTCATTGTAGAAACTTGATACCAACATTGAAATGTACGAGTAACATTTTCGGAACGCACCAAAATGTCAAATTTTAGTTCACCCTGGAAACAACGTTTTGTAGCAAACGAGCGAGATTTTGACATCTAGATGAATTTCCGGCATAACTCTTCTGAATTTCTATTCTTCTGATTGTACGTCATTTTTCTGCACTTTTAGGCAAATAGTAAATAAGAGGACGAAATATCCAGTTGCACCTTTGTCCAGGTCGGAACTCGTGTCCGGAACATTCGGTAGAGAGATCATGTGTTGATCACTAAACGTACTCAGTCACCGAAGTGGCTCAAGAATATTCATCTGCCGGAGATTTTTGTTTCCTTTCAGTATAGAGGATTGGTTGCTTTTTATAACGAACTCGATTCGCAATAGCGCTAGTTCACAATTTTCTAATAAATATATTGTAATAACATTACAGTCTGCGTGTTCGAAACGAGACAGCAAACACATCATGTTTACATTTGTTCGTTCGTGGATTTCGCCTATCTCACGTGTCCCTTGCAATTGTTGATATTGCATGATGCACGAAACACTCCGTGGTGATGTGGTTAGCACAGCTCGCTACGGCGCCAGGTGTCTCGGGTTTCAATCCTGACCTAGACATTGGTGTAATTTGTTATTTCATTATATCATCCTCATCTTCGCGATTAGCCAAAGGTGGCAGAAATGCGAATTAAAATAAACCAAATCAATCAATCAATTATGGAGATGTTTTATTACCTATTCGATCTCGGCAGAACACCTCTCACTCGTTTATTTCGTCATTTTTCACATTCGTACTTACCTATTCTGCATTGCGAAAGATTCTTTAAGGTGTAATTTTGCTTTTTTCACAAAAATAATTTGAATTTTTCACCTTAAGAGTAGTTATTGTTCTTCCTTTTTTCGCTTGCGTAACACAATATGGCGGGAGCAGCTTGATTAGCGTGGTGGATCATGTGGGTATGCAGTGTTTCCAACCTTCGTAACCGAAAAATACCTGAATAGCCCCACAAACCATTGACGGATAGCCCCGACAACCATTGACGGATAGCCCAAAAAACCATTTACGGATAGTCCCACAAACCATTTCCGGCAAGGTTAGGTTAGGTTAGGCAAGCATAGTTAAAATTTTGTTCGTAAAACAATGCGACACACCTTTAAAAAAAATCAACTTACATCACCTTCATTTCTTGCAAAACAACGGCTTGGTTGGAAACACTGACCGGGGGTTACGTCATGAAACGTAGGGAACATCCGGTTCACTTAGAGGAAGCAAATACAAGAAACGGCAATTGTGCGTCGGAGAGATATTTTTCTTCAAAAATACATGATTTCCCGGTCGAATAGATTACACGATGGAAGAAATTACGTCCACTAACTTTCAGAATGCTACAGAAACTCATTTCCATAAGTAGTTTCTTCTGTAAAAATTAAGAAATCCGTTCTGCCGAGATCGAATAGTTATCGATATTTGAGAATGAGTAATCTTGAATTTGAGTCTGCCCATTATTTGTCTTGGTCAGTTTATAAATACTTTCAGTGCTTCTTACAACATCGCAAGTATCATTAATGTTTTGGATTTTGCTCAGGCAAGACTCCCAAGTTGTTGTTTTCAAGTATCTCTCTTAACGAGGAATGCTAGTGGCAACCCTGTCACGCGCCCCTGGTAGTTATGTCAAAGCAAGCGTTTGCTGTGTTGGGTTGCATACGTACAGGATAGATTTTAAGCGCTTATAGCGCAGGAACAAAGAGCTTTCCAGGTAAACTTTATAGGGAAAAGTTACTTGTTTTTATATCTACCAGCACCTAAGCGTTGTTGAAAGAGTTTTGCGACACCCTGTATATTCCTCATGGAAAGGCAACTTCAAATTACGTCTAATCAAATGGACATTTCGACACTTCCAACTCAAAATCTTGAGCATATTCTCTTTACGTTCAAAGGCCTGCACAAGACCTGGAGCAGACCCGTTCGCGAGACATCGCTCCTAAAATGCCATGCAACCTGCGCAACACCCTCGCTTGAGCAGCTTGTCTGCCCACCTGCCCAGATCATTCCTGGCAGGCATTGTAGACCCGCCGGGTACCCGCAGTCTTACGATACCTAGTAGGTCTCAGTTCGTTCTTTCCATCAACTGCAGACCCCTCCCTCTGCATGACGTAGTTGCTTCGAGTAGAAACTGCACCGGGCCCACACCGTTCTGCAGTGTTGCCAACTGCAATAGATTTTCACTACTTAAAAAAGGGAACTCGAAGCTACGTAAGCCACATCACCAATGAAATGAGATTTACGAATGTTGCTACCCCCCCCCCCCCCACACACACACATTGAAATAGGTTTTCCGTGGGAAAGGATCCATAAGTATATGTCGTAAACAACCAATATATGTATATATAGTGATATAGGGCAGGACTGAAACATGTCACGTTCGACGCTGAGGTCGCGAGTCAAACAACACACTGTTCTACTGCGAACACCAGGGCCGTAGCCAGCCAGGGGCATTGCCGTTACCCTCGTTTGGGGGGGGGGGCAAGTACTTGGATAAACGTAACAACAACAACAATCACAATAATAGTAATAAAGTAGCATGAAAGGCACTATTACCCTCATAAATCAAGCAAAAAAGAGGTAGAAGTCGGTTCTCACGCATTTGTGTTGAAACAGAGGATTATAAATATTTTTTTTCAACACGTCAATTTCACATTAGCTAATAATGGAAAACAAGCACACAAACTATTTTTGAAAGAAAGAAAGTGCATGATAAATGCATTCCGAATGTACATACATATGGCATGTAAAATTTCCATCTACAATATTTTCTTTTCACATGGAGCGACGTATTACATAATCAATTCATCCAACTCGTAACAAACCAACATTAATAGCAAATAATATCACGGGCCGCCATAGCATTCTCTGTTTTAAAACTTTTCTCACTTAGATCGTTCGGCGCTCAGGGCCGAAGTCCTCCTAGGACTTCGTAGGATTTAGTAGCTACGTAAGTAGGCAACACTGGCTGCAGCCATCCACGTGGTGATGAAACACCTGGAGCGACACGCTGCCGGAGGGCTGTTTCCTTCCAGCAGGTTTTGCAGGCGCCCGGGTCTTGTTGAATGCCCAGTTACCTTGTAAGCGCAGAGCGCCTTGAAGATCAAGAACCCGGGTAAATACGCAAGTCGACTCGTTGCCGTGGGCAGGCGAGCAGGTATACCTGTCCTCGCGGGCAAGCGGGCAATGGGTAGGTAAAAGGCAGACTATGCTGGCCTCTATTTACGTTCATATGTTTTTCTACGCCGTCGCAAGTTTGATATTCCAGAGAGAACAAGTAAAATAAGACTCCCGTAAGTGTAACGCTACGTTTTCTCCTCATACAGCGGACAGAACTCTCTTTCCGCAGCTCGCCGCGTGATAAGGTCGGAGGGGGAGGAGAAGTTTAGGGCCCTCGCGTCTGGCCGGACACAAACTGTTCCTTCTGACCTTAAGCGGATAGGAGGAACATGTAGTTGGAAAGAAACAGAAAGGAAAAGGATGGAGAAATATGAATGAAAACAGGAGATTTTGCTGGATATTCCAAGGTTTTCGATCAACGTGGATCTTTTGGGGTGCGAAATCATTGAAGAATGGTGGGGGGAGGAAGAACTTAATCTACACACACACACACACACACATACATATACATATACATATAAACAAATATTATTATCTGATAAATACATTATGTTATTAAACATAAAACAAATTGCTAAAATAAAATAAAAATATAGTATTGTTAAATACATACAGCCTAAAGGAATTAATTTGTTACTTTTATGTACATCAGACATTTATATAGTATGGTAGCACACAAATTTCTTTACTAACTCGTTAAGATGTCAAATTGATTTTTGTATTTGAATTTAAAACTTTGGGTGCGTCAGCACTTAGGCTACTTTGCAGCCGTAGCACTATACGGGGCTCAGCCCTTATCATAACAAAAATAAAACACGTTTCTGAGGATTAAAATTTTCTTACCTTGGTTAAAAACCGAGGATGTAAAAAGGCACTCAGCACACACAAAACACAGGACACCACACACACAGTCCTACGAAGGATTATACTGGCTGTATGAGTAGTGCAAGTGCACGGGTACCACGCCCGAAAGTGAGGCTCGGTGAGGCTCGCCTTAATGGACTTGTCTCGTAAGGCAATGAGCCTCATTTTCTGGCAGTGTTGCCAGCTGCTTACTCGAAAAAATCACCAAGGTTTTTTTTTTGGGTCTAACGTAGCCTCAAGCAAGGAGCTGGCAATTTTGCTTGAGGCTCGCCTTAATAGATTTTTCTTGTAAGGCATAAGCCTTATTTTTGCAGTGTTGCTAATATTTTACTCGAAAAAAATCACCAAGGTTTTTTTTCGGTCTAACGTAGCCTAAAGCAAGGAGCTGGAAATTTTGCTTGAGGTTTGTGTTACAGGGTATAAAGCAAGGTTGCCAACCTACTGCTTTTGCCATAGCTTTTTACAAAAAAAAAAAAAGATAGAGGAGAGAAAGAGAGGGAAGAGTTAAACAACCGATAGTTTACCTACAGCTTTTCTTGGTCTAACCTAACCTAAAACAAGGAGCTGGCAACTTGCTTGAGGGTTGGTTTACAGTGCATAAAGCAATTTTTGCCAACCTACATATACTAAACAAGGAGAGTTGGTACTGCCGTAAAAGAGATAGGTGGGTGGGTGGATGGCAACACAATACACGCGCACGTGTGTGTGCGTGTGTGTGTATAATATGTAGCATTATTAACTAGAGTGTGTTGGCAATTTACTTCCAACTAAAAAAATAGAGATGTCGACGTTGGTGTAAGATGAAAGAGAGAGAGAGAGAGATTTATGGCCGGCAACAGTAATAAACGAATGCGCCATATCGTAATTTTCCAACTCCGGTATATCGTGATTTTTGTAAACCTCTCTCGGGGAAACGATGTGCCACGCACACACGCACGCGCGCGTGCGCACACACACACTTATATTATAACACAAACAAACAAACAAATTATTAATAATACTTGTTTTTAGGATTCCTGGCCCCCATAACCCCGCCAAGAGTGCGTGGTGCCCAACCAAAAAAAGTAAAGGTTTACAAATAGGAATTGGCAACACTGACGAGGCTCGAATTATTATTTGAGGCTCGAAATTATTATTTGATGCTTGTTGGTGTTGCCTACCCACAGGAGGAGGGGAAAGAGGGGGGAGAGGAGAAGAGGGGAGAGAGAGAGAGGAGGTACTATTAGCGCCATCTATTAGCAAACAATAGAAATAAAAAGTAGGGTCAAACTTTTTCAACACCCAAACATTTTAAACGTCCTCACGTAGTAATACGATCTAGCTGAAGATGTTTAAAAGAGTACTCTTAGTCGACGAAGCTAATTGCTAGGGCCCTTATATTGCTAAAATATTTCTTGATTTGCATATTTCTCATACCGCCATATGTTGTTCTAGTTGACTTCTTCCAAAAAAATGCTAATTAGCGAGAGTTAATTAAGCAAGGGCAAGTAAAAGAAGCAAAATAGAACATATGTGCCGGCGTGAGAATATGTAAAAATTCGATTCAGAGGTGGATCGAATTAAAGTTGGGGGATATTTTGCATTTTTTCCCTATAATGTACAAAACATTTACCGTACATAATTTTTCTATTTACAATAAGAGGAATGTGTGACAATATCCATATTAATTAGGAAAGTATGTTGTATGCTAGGTTAGCTAATTGTGTCTTCTACAGCTTCACTGTAAAGAGGGAAGATGGAAAAAAGAGCTCTACGGAAACTGACGCTTTTAACAATATTGTACGCCGCTGTGAAAATTACATATAAATAAGACTTAAGCGTATTATCTGCTTTCATGTCAGATTTTACCGACCTGTGTTTAGGTGACAAGCGACCTGCTCAAATATGATACTGTTGACAATATTGTACGCCGCCGTGAAAATTACATATAAATAAGACTTAAGCGTATTATCTGCTTTCATGTCAGATTTTACCAACCTGTGAGCTGTAGTGTTTAGGTGACAAGCGACCTGCTCAAATATGATACTGTTGACAATATTGTACGCCCCGTGAAAATTATATATAAATAAGACTTAAGCGTATTATCTGCTTTCATGTGAAATTTTGCCAACCTGTAAACTGTAGTGTTTAGGTGACAAGCGACCTGCTCAAATATGATACTGTTGACAATATTGAACGCCCCGTGAAAATTATATATAAATAAGACTTAAGCGTATCATCTGCTTTCATGTCAGATTTTGCCAACCTGTAAACTGTAGTGTTTAGGTGACAAGCGACCTGCTCAAATATGATACTGTTGACAATATTGTACGTCCGTGAAAATTACATATAAATAAGACATAAGCGTATTATCTGCATTCATGTCAGATTTTGCCAACCTGTAAACTGTAGTGTTTAGGTGACAAGCGACCTGCTCAAATATGATGGGTGGATGGTAATATAGTATGTGTGTGCGTGTGTGCGTATAATATGCAGCATTATTAACTAGAGTGTGTTGGCAATTTACTTACAACTAAAAAAAAATAGAGATGCCAATTTTGCTGTAAGATGAAGAGAGAGAGAGATTTATGGCTGGCAACAGTAATAAGCGATGTTTTTTTTTTCTGTGCAATATGACATTATAATGTTACTGTAGTTTTTGACGAGGATTACGAGTTAACTAAAAAAACCTGCAACTAGAGAGAGTCGCCAACATACACATGCTATTGTAAGAGAGATGGATGACTGAGAGGGGCAGCATTTCTGGCTATTCACAGTAGACCCAAATGGAGAGTTCACAAACCGAAAGTGAGGCTCGGTGAGGCTCGCCTTAATGGTTTGCTCTTGTAAGGCATAAACCTTATTTTCTCGCAGTGTTGCCAACATCTTACTCGAAAAAAATCACCAAGGTTTTTCTCCATGTTCCGCGTGATCAATCTTCTTCTAATTTCAAACGACAGTGTTCACTATTACTGTCTCAGGAATGTTATGTTGTTTTTTTCTCTATAAAAAAGAGAGATTTGTGTTGATTGTTTGGTTAAAAAGAATTTCCTAATTATTAATTTCAAACATTCCTAAGTGTTTGCTTAAAGATTGATGTATTAATCTGTTAAGAATGTCATATTAATAATACCGGCTCGGAAATGTCATGTCTTCTTCCTCTATAGAAGGTCATATAAATATGCTAATTGGTTGGTTAAGGGGGATTTTTTGATTAGTAAATTGAGGTTATAAATACGTACGTATAAAGGTTTTGCTAATATGGAATGCTAAAGCTTAGTACTTGGCTTTCTCAGAGATTCGAATTCTATTAGGTTAAACAGCATAGAAATTTCACAGCAAGAATTCTCATATTTACTGACGATATTTTTAACAACCTGTGTTTTGATTCCACTACAAAAACTGTATACAAAATATGCAGTCCCTAGAATGAGATGGATGAGGCTTATGAACCTCGACCTATACAGTTGTACAATCTGGCAATGAATAGATGTTGTTTTTTTATTAAGCATAGCAGAGTGTTTTCGCTTATTTTAATATCAAGCAACAATGTTAGAAAGTGGCCCCAAGAATAAAATTTAAAATCACTAATGTGATATGAATTTTTTTACTTGTGTGTATTTGAATATGAAAGTAAAATATTTTGAATAATTGAGGAGGACAATCACAAGTAAGCTTGCAATGGTATTGGGAGGTGTCACGAGTTCAAATTTTAGACGATTTCTGTTAATCTGCTAAGGCGATATCAGTACGAAAAAATTTGTAAAAAAAAAAGAGGCTAATGGCAACGATGAGGATGAATAATGATAATTATGATGAAATTGATGTGTGGCACTTAGAAAACAAAAACTTCAAAGTGTATTGCACCAACAGCTACAATTGTCCCCCTCTCCTCAAAATACAAGGCAGTTAACAGAGGTGTGTATATTTGTTGGTTTACGAGTCTGAGGGCTTAAGTTAGTATATTCACTATAGCTATACATATTAAAAAAATGAAATGACCTGAACAATAAAATATAACAATACCGATTCTGGTTTTTTGTCGGATGACGTAGTGGTAACGTTTGTTGCAATCACACCTCTGATGGTGTATAAAACTTAAATGTTTTGCATAACATGAAATATTGTTAATGGGAATGTGTTGTTTCTAATGTTAAATATAGAAAGCAGATAACAAGGAAAAAAAAGAAATAATGTTGCAGGTAGATACGGAGCCTCAGCCCAAACACATATATGATCAGACAGGATGTCAACGATGCATTCATAACTAACATGTGATTATTCAAAAATTGAAATAGTACAGTAAAAAACAACTAACTAACTAACTCTCTATGTTTTTTTTTAAACCGGCACGAATGAGAAAGAAATAAAGAAGATTTTTACAGGAATCTTGTTGGGAAACCTGATGGTAAAGGACCAAAACGAACATGGAGATGAATCTAAAAGAAATCTGTAAAGATTGGAATAGAATATATATAAATTTTGCTCAGGATAAGTACAAATTGAACTGTAACTACGAATTTTCAGAATCAAGAGTGCTAGAGAATTAATTAATTAATTAATATTTAATATAATAAAGGTAGTAATATAGTATTCTTATTGAGAAGAGAATTTCTAAAAAACTTATTTTTCCTCGTACGTTTACTAATAGCAGTTACATTTGACATGTTTGACTAATCGCGAATCAACGTACGGAAGCCGTTGGAAGCAGTTTGAAGACTGAAATGGCTATGGAAGGACACTTATTATAATGTTAATATCTTAGTATAATGTTTTGAGAATTGCTTCTCGATAATGTTTGGTATATAATTTAATCTGTTGTTAGATAAAATACATAATTATCAGAATTTAAGGATGGAAAAATATGAAGAGTGAATAAATAATACGTTTGACTAATCGTGAAGATAAGTATCACAGTACGTTTTATCGTTTCTTATATAAACGTTGAAACGTTTAAGAACGTATAAGAACGTTTACTGAAACGTTTCAACGTGCGATGACCAATCGTTATCAGGCCAAGGGGGAACCATATTGACGCCACCCACACGGTCGGCAGCCATCTTGATGTCCGCCATCTCGAATTCAACTTCAGAATTTTAAATAGGAAGGGGGCCGTGCGACATATCAAAATGGGCTAGAATTTCACGAGAAATATAATAGTGAAGGTTTTTTCTACATATCTTTAACCAGTAAAAAGTTATGACTTAATTCTTGTACCAATTTGCTCTTTTTCGAGGTGTTAGAAAAATGCCTTAAAATTTGTTTAGCACTTCGGTAATGCATCGAGATCAAAGTGACGTCTATGGAGAGACGTTCGCATGCCATTGCACATTATTTTAATCGGATACATCCATGAAGAGCTGTGCATTATGAATGGTTGTCGTGAACAATTTACAGTGTGACGCTTCCATTGAATTAAAAATCCTTCACAGTGACAAGGCTAATGTTTATGTTCATAAGGAAGTTTATAAACAGAATATGTGACCCTTGTCATCTGATAACCCATTTTCAACAGATCAAAGCTGAATGGTTAGTGTTGGTAAGTTAATGGTGTGGCGTGCTGTGTGGAACACGATTGGTTAGTCAATTTTCCATCAACAAAACCTTAAATGTTTAGGGCTACTTGGATTTGTTAATAAACAGTTTTTTTCATCCTTGCTTATGGAAGAAGGTATTTTTTACAGAGTTTTTTTTCAATAGGGAAGAACACCAGAACACTTCCATAAATTGTCTGCAGTGCATAAAATATGTAAAACCTTATTTTTTTTTCATCAGTTTGATAAATACCCACACAGACTATTACTAAGCATAGAAAATTATTGCAAGCGACTCCACAGTTGTCTTCTATCAATGTTCGTTTTCATTTTGTACAAAAAAGCGATAGAGACATGCATCTTACACTGATTATTAAGTTCGTCTGTTTGAAACTTTACGTTTAGTTTATGTTTTAAAATAAAATAAATTTTCTGTCTTGGTCAGCATATTGAGTTTTTCATATCATAGAAACAAGGCTTAATGGTGTTGTAGCAATAAGTGTGTGACACCTAGAACCTCCACAAATATCTTCTTTGTGTTCGAAATTAACCTGTCCACTTCCACACTTTAGCAGCACAAGAAATGTTAACTGAAAGGCAATATCCTAACTGAGCAT